>NC_081559.1:127048682-127206070 GCF_022355385.1 Mustela nigripes | reverse complement strand
CGCGCCGCCACCTGACGTCAGGCGCGCCTGGCATAATTTATGCAAGAATTCGGCCGGGGTGGCGGAGGCCGAGGGAGAGGCCGAGAGAAAAGGGGCGGCGCGGGGCTGCGGGGCGGCGGGCTGCGGAGGGCGGGCCGGGCGCCACTTCCCTTCCCGGGGCGGGCGCCGGCGCTGCGGGCGGTTCTCCCCGCCGGCCGGTGCGCGGCCGCCGCGCAGCCCCTCTGGCAACGGCTCTTCCGAGCGCTCGGCCGCCGCGCGGCAGCGCCCCGGGCGCGGGCTGGAGAGGGTGCCACGTTTCCCCGCGCGGCACCTTCCCGGAGTCAGGGTGCGCCGCCCCGGGGCAGGAAGCGGCGGCTGGGAGCCGGCCGCGGTCCTCCTGGCCACGGCGAGGGGTTTCCAACGGTCCGCGGACGGCGGCGGCTCGAGGGCTTTGGATGTCTCTTCTGTAATTATCCTTCAACTTGAAATTATTTTCCCACATGAAATTATTCAGAATGGACACGTACCATGTCAACTAGATTTATCCTGCCTCTCCACACTGCTTTTCCTACCTCCTCGTTGACAGGACGGCCGGATCCACTACTAAATCAAAAAAAGTTTAACTAGATGGCGTTGATTTTGTTGAATTTGTTACCATGCCAAAAAAGGGAGAGAGAGGGCAATCGTTATGAAACAAAGAAATAGGTTGTGTGCCCATTATTAAACGTGTCAGGACTAGAATGTTTTCATCATTCTTTGGCAAAAATTGGCACTTTTATATGATCTCCTAACCTTTAATGTCCACACGTCTTCTTCTCTTTCTCCTCCCGGTACAAAAGGAAGAGTAACCCTGAAGAAAATCTTCCTTTATTAATTTTCCTTTCAGGAGACAAATCTACAAACATTTACGAAGCACTTTCTGCGTGCAAGTTACTGAGCAATTATTATTCTTTTAAACGCTCAACAATTGTATACTTTAAGGTGATGTTATTAGGTTGAAGATGACATTTATTGTTGTCTCAAGGAAGGGACTTTTGTCAAAGATAGTCCTAAAATAGATATAGAGTAAAGCAACTTGCTATTATTAGACTCCAAAATAAACTGAGAAAATTGCAAAACACACATTTCCATTCACCACCTGTAGTGCTAAGACTAATCACAATATTTCTACTTGCTCAAAAGATTAATCAAAACCAGTTTGCTGCATAACAACTAGAACTACTCAATAATTTTGATTATAGGGATTTAACCACTCAAACATTTATTTTTCTGTTATCAGTAATAATTTTCTAAAGATTTGTTCCATTTATTAAGACGCATTGCTTTTGGCTTTCTTTTGTCATTTGAGTGGTGTTTTAAAAGAGATAAATGTTTCATTCAAGAGATTTACAGATAAAAAGCAGAAGATTGACACTACAGAAAATTCTGACGTGAAAATACTAGAAAACACTAAAATCAACTTCTCCCTGTTTTAGAGCCACATATCATAAACCAAGAATCAGAATTCTGAAGTTAGGCTTACATTTCCATTACATTTCCCTTATATCTCTCAATGAAAGCATCTGGGGGATGCTTTGGTCTATATGTTTTGTGTTTGAGAGAAAGGTTAAAGACAGGATACAATGTCTACAAAGAAATCACTAGCACCTTGCTATATCAGAGGACATAAAAGTGACATAAAAGGAACTATTTCTTATCTTTTGCAGTATACCCCAGCTCACTGTCAGATGTAAATATGTTTCAAGGCTAATTCTGAGCAAAAACCAAACAAAACAAAAATGACATCTGCATATAATGAAAGTGTATTAGTTAATCTTTAATCAGCAAATAGTGCTAAATGACTATGAAGGGGTACCCTTGTGCCCTTGTAATTTAACTAGAAAAGTAGGACATTTTTCTTGAAACACAAGAAATGGCAAGGTAGTAAAGCCAAAGCTCAAAGTGGCAAGGAAAAAAAAAAAAAAAAAAAACCAAAAACAAAAAAAAAAAAAACAGCTGTATGGCCCCTTCCTGATTTATTCTCTCTCCTTACCCCAACCCCCGTCCTGACAGCCATGATGGAGAAGACTCTAAGCTTTTAGAAGTTGCATGACTGCAGAGTTTCACGGGCCTTGAAAAACAGGGAGCTTCTGGGGCAAACTCTAGGCAGCTGTGGCCTACTGAAGTCGTTAACCCCTACCACCACCACCGTCCCCGTCCCCACTACCCTTTAGCTTCAACTGTCTTCTCTCCATTTGTTGCACTGTTGAAGTTCTGCCAATGAGAATCATTTGAATTCACAAGCGTTCCCTTTAAATGTGCAAATACCTTAAGGAGCGGTAAGGAACTTGTGGTCATTCACAGACGATTGTAAATTAGGTCAATGGGTCATTTTCCTCCCAACACCTAGCTGAAACTAACAAATTTAGAGATCCATTTATTCATTCAACACGGTGCCTATGCGATTCCAGGCATTGTTCTAGGCGCTGAAGATGCTGTAGAGAACAAAACAACTCCAAATTCCTGCCTTCCTGAAGTTTACAGTCTAACGGATTGTTGGTTTTGATGCAGTGGTCAGAGAATATGGTAGTTTGGGAGTCTGAGCCCTTGGGGGACAAGGGCAGGCCTCTGTTCCTCACAGCCAGAAGGCATTGGAAAGTTACTAAGGACTGGAAGATGGGAAAAGTATGAATTGAGTGCCTGCCGAAAGCAGTTGAGAAAAATACCTAAGACAACCTGCTACAAAAAGGTTTTCTCACCCAGGAGAAATGGATGAAAAGACTTCCAAGGATCAAAACTGTTACTAAGTGACCAATAGTTCAGCTGCATCACTGTTTAGAGGAATGAATAGTTGGAATAGTTGTCTCTGTTTGAGAACATTGCCATAATGTATCAATATATAATACTTCATGGAAGCAGGGGAAGAAGGGGGGAATATGTGCATATCTGAAGTAACTGAGGGATGCCTGGCTGGCTCAATGGATAGAGCATGCTATTCTTCTTTTTTTCCTGAAAAGAAAAAAAAAAATTTTTTTTAAGAGAGGGAGAGAGAGGTGGAGGAGGGACAGAGGGAGAGAGAATAATCTTTTTTTTTTTAAGAGATACATGTGAAGGATTTTTTAGGGGTGGGTTTTGTTTTGTTTTTGTTTTGTTTTGGTTTGTTTTGGTTTGGTTTTTTGTTTTGTTTTGATTTGTTTAATTTATTTGACAAGACAGAGATCACAAGTAGGCAGAGAGGCAGGCAGAGAGAGCCAGGGGAAGCAGGCTCCCTGCTGAGCAGAGCCGGATGTGGGGCTTGATCCCAGGCCCTTGAGATCATGATCTGAGCTGAAGGCAGAGGTTTAACCCATTGAGCCACCCAGGCACCCCTAATTTTTTCTTTAAAATTTTTAATTAATTATTTGAGAGAGAGAAAGAGAGTGACAGATAGCACAGGTGGGGAGGAGAGGGAGAAGCAGGCTCCCCACCAAGCAAGGGGCTGGACATGGGGCTCCATCCTTGGACCTCAAGACCAGGACAGGACCCTGAACCAAAGGCAGATGCTCAACCAAATGAGCCACTCAGGTGCCCTGAAAGATTTTGGTTTTTGTTTTTGTGGGTTTTTTTGTTTTTGTTTTTGTTTTGTTTTGTTTTAAGTAATCTCTACACCCAAGGTGGGCCTCCAACTCAAATCCCAGAGATCAAGACTTGTATGCTGTACAGACTAAGCCATCTGGACCCCCTGAGCATACTGCTCTTGATCTTGGAGTCATGAGTTCAAGCCCCACATTGGATGTAGAGACCACTTACAAACAAACAACGGAAAATTACTCAAACTTAGGAACACCTCCAATTTAAAACTAGAGCCCTATCTATTTTTCCAAATGTTATGAACTTTAAAAAATTACAGATATTGGGGCGCCTGGGTGGCTCAGTGGGTTAAGGCCTCTAACTTTGGCTCAGGTCATGATCCCAAGGTCCTGGAATCGAGCCCCACATCGGGCTCTCTTCTCGGCAGGGAGCCTGCTTCCTCCTCTCTCTGCCTGCCTCTCTGCCTACTTGTGATCTCTGTCTGTCAAATAAATAAAATCTTTTTTAAAAATTACAGATATTACACTAGATCAAGTGTTGAGGACATACTTTGATGTATTTTTGCAACTCGTCTTTTGAAAATGTGTTTGCAACCAATTTTCAAGTCATAGGAAACAACTCTCTTTAGGACAACTTCTCTTTTTCTCCACTAAAAATGTATTATTCTACTTCATCAGTTACCAAATTCATATCCAAATGACTTTGGCAAGCTCCAAACAATATATTTTGCCTTTGAATGATGAAGATTTACTACCACTGAAAATAGAAAGAAAGATAAAGGTACAGATATTTAAAGGGTCAAAAATGCTGAAGGAAGGGGCGCCTGGGTGGCTCAGTGGTTAAGCCGCTGCCTTCGGCTCAGGTCATGATCTCAGGATCCTGGGATCGAGTCCCGCATCAGGCTCTCTGCTCAGCAGGGAGCCTGCTTCCTCCTCTCTCTCTCTGCCTGCCTCTCTGCCTACTTGTGATTTCTCTCTGTCAAATAAATAAATAAAATCTTTAAAAAAAAAAATGCTGAAGGAAGCTCCAAAAAGAAAATTCTAAAAAGCATTGCTTGCATTACTGGAAAAACAGCATTGATGTTCCTCTGTAATTTCTTCATAAGGGAAAGAATCCAGTTGGATATGTAAGCTCACCCCCCATGTTCTACTCATAATGGACGCACTTGCTATGGGCATTTGCTAGCCACTGCCAAGATTATTAAGGTCAAGATTTTAGGTGAAAAGAAAGCTACTAGGGTTACAATTAGCCACTGTTTTCTCTCGAAGATACCATGTTTAACTAAGGTTTAGCAAACATTGTTTTGAATGCCTACTTCCAGCAAATATTTGTTGAGTACCTGGCATGTGCCAATCTATTAGCCTTGGAGAACATGGCTAGCTCCCTGTCCTCAAGGAGCTCATGGTTTACAGCAACATAAAGAAAGAAGTGATTTTTGCTGCCTGAGAGAGCAGAGCAGGTTTCCTAGAAGAAGGGAGACTCGACCTGGGTCTCAAGTAAGCACAGGAATTAATATGAACAAGGAGGGTGGGAGGCATTCCCAACAGACAGCAAAGTGGTCCAGTGGTTTTAAAGCCTCTTGAGCACTTGTTACTGCAAGTGATTCCATACTGAGTGGAAGGAACATGGAGGGTGAGCCAATCTTCTTCAGTCTTCTCTGATCCTCCCAGAATGGGCTGGCTGTCCTTCGTTTGTTCTCTCAAAAGTGCCTATCTGGTTGGTGGGAATGCAAGCTGGTGCAACCACTCTGGAAAACAGCATGGAGGTTCCTCAAAAAGTTGAAAATAGAGCTACCCTATGACCCAGCAATTGCACTACTGGGTATTTACCCAAAAGATACTAATGTAGTGATCCAAAGGGGCACGTGCACCCGCATGTTTATAGCAGCAATGTCCACAATAGCCAAACTATGGAAAGAACCTAGATGTCCATCAACAGATGAATGGATCAAGAAGATGTGGTATATATACACAATGGAATACTATGCAGCCATCAAAAGAAATGAAATCTTGCCATTTGTGACTACATGGAAGGAACTAGAGGGTATCATGCTTAGCGAAATAAGTCAAGCAGAGAAAGACAACTATCATATGATCTCCCTGATATGAGAAAGGAGAGATGCAATGTGGGGGGTTTGGGGGTAGGAAAAGGATAAATGAAACAAGATAGGTTCGGGAGGGAGACAAACCATAAGAGACTCTTAATCTCACAAAACAAACTGAGGGTTGCTGGGCAGTGTGGGGGTACGGAGAGGGGGGTGGGGTTATGGACATTGAGGAGCGTATGTGCTATGGTGAGTGCTGTGAAGTATGTAAACCTGGCAATTCACAGACCTGTACCCCTGTGGCTAATAATACATTAAATGTTAATTTAAAATTTAAAAAAAAAATAAAGATATTTTTTTCTTCTTCTAAGGAAGTTTTTTTTTCTTCAAAAAAGTAAAAAAGTGCCTATCTGCATCAACACTGGTCTACAATGGATTATAATCAATTGCTATCCTATTCTGTCATTAGGTTGTGGGCCAGTTGGGAACAAGGACCTCACCTTGTCTTTTAGCATCCCTTGTTGGCCTAGAACCAACAAGAGATGCTCAGTAAATGCTCAGTAAATGAAGGTGCTCAGTAAATGCTCACATACTTATATATAGGGTGGGGAGTGGGGACGAGGTAGTAGATTAGACTGGAGAAGTAGATAGTTCCAAGGAGAGCTCTAGATGTCACCCCCAAAGGTTTTGGCGTCACTGATGAGTCCAGCAAGAGAGTAACAAGTCAGACCCATATTTCTGTGACAAGGTGCAGAATGTAGGAGATTAGATCCGAAGTAGGGAGAAAAGTCAGGTGGCCCCCATAAGACAAGAACAGCGAAGATATAGAAACAATTACCAACTACTTCTTTGAACTCTTCAGACTCAAGAAGTTACTAGATGCTTGTCACCTGGGCTGTCATCCCATAGGGAAGACAAAGCAGAACTGAAGAACCGCTCCGCCCTGTGGTGAAGGAAGGCAGTGTTCTTTCTGGAAGGAGCACTGATGGGGAGGGTGAAGACTGTGGTTCCAGCCTGGCCCAGTCTGGAGAGAGCCACTTTGTCTCTTGTTCCCTCAGGTACCAGCTCCAAAATTGGGTGACTTGTCGTCACTGAACTTACCCTCAATAATATGGGGCCAAACCCAAGTCTCTCATTGTCTCCCTTTCTGACTAACAAATGAAAATCCTTTGTGCTAACATAGCCAATTATAATCAGATTCTTTTAAAAGACATTAAAGTGGCAAAATATAGTGTTCTATTCAATAGTTGTCGAGCACTTGCTTGGGTGCTGGAAAAGCAGAAATAAAGCAAACCCTGGTCTTAGAGGAGTTCTCCGAATGTACCAGACATGACACACATTGAAATATGTCGTTACAATTCAAATGCATACAATAGTGGTATTACTGGGCAGGGTGATCACACAGAAGAAGGGACAACTAATTTTGCTTCTGCGCAGAGAGGCAGGGGAGGCTTTACAGAGGATGTGACATTTAAACTGGGTCTTCAAGGACTCTGCAGATGGCAGGGCTGGGGAGGTACACCAGGCAGGAAAACTGTCCAGGACATCTACCGGGCAGATGGCTGGTGTCAGCACTGCAAGTAATTTGGCACAAGGACAGCATAAACAGGGATAGGACAGGAAATGAGGTTGGAAATATAGGTAGAGCCAGGTGGGGGAGGGTTTTGTAACCACTTCAGAAATCTTTATTCCATATGTGGTAAGGGAGGCACTAAAGAATTATCACTGGGAAAATGATCAGGACAGACATGGACGCATTGGCCAGATGAGCCGATCCTCAGAGCAAGGAGACAATGAAGAGATATCGCTGATGGTCAAAGTACGACTTGACAAAGCCCTTCCAAGGCAGCATTAGAGGTGATGGAGATACAGGAATAAATGCAAGAGATATTTAGGTGACAGATATGATAAGATTTGGTGAATGACTGATTATTGTTAAGTGAGTGAAAAGTAAGGATGAAAATTCACTTCTAAGTGTCCTCCTTGAGGGGCGCCTAGGTGGCTCAGTGGGTTAAACCTCTGCCTTTAGCTCAGGTCAGGATCTCAGGGTCCTTGGATCGAGCCCCATGTCGGGCTCTTTTCTCGGCGGGGAGCCTGCTTCCTCCTCTCTCTCTGCCTGCCTCTCTGCCTACTCATGATCTCTGTCTGTCAAATAAATAAATAAAATCTTTAAAAAAAAAAAAAGTGTCCTCCTTGAGTAACTGGTAACCAGTTGCACCATTAACCAAGACAAAAGAAGGGGCAGGAGCAGTTTGTAGAATACAGTGCTTTGGTGTGGGAACTCAAGGTGATCTGTGGAATATTCAAGTGGGGTTGCCCATTAAGTCAGATATGAGAATGTAGAAGACTGATCTCATCTAGAAATGTAGGTGTAAGAATCATGAAGTATGAATGGTACTTAAATCTATTAGCTGGTGGGTCTGAGGGGTTCAGTCGTTTAAGCAGGGCCTTTGGCTCAGGCCATGATGCCCGGGTCCCGGGATCGAGCCCCGCATCAGGCTCCCTGCTCAGTGCGAAGCCTGCTTCTCCATCTCCCACTCCTCCTGCTTGTATTCCATCTCTCACTGCCTCTCTTTCTCTGTCAAACAAATAAATAAAATCTTTTTTAAAAAAATCCATTAGCATGGATGGCATTGTTTGGAAAGATAAGCAACGTGAGACCAAAGCAGGCTAACAGGAATCTTTAAAACACTGTGTTTTCTCAGTTATTTATTACTATGTATCAAACCACCCCTAAAGGTTGTGGCTTAAAATAAAAATTTATTATTCATCTGGTGGACTGACTGGGGGTTGTGCTCAATTGGAAATTGCTTCTCCCCTTTCTCTCCACTTGGTCTTTATCTTCATCATCCAGATGACATGGCAGTCTCTGAGGAGTGTTCTAAGAAGGCAAGCTCCCAAAACACAAGCACCTACCAAGCCTCTGCTGGCTTTGTGTTTACTGATGTTCCACCAGCCAAAGCAAGTTGCAAGGTCAAGCCCAGAATCAATGTGACTCGAGAAGGAAAGTGGGAAATTGCATGGCCACCCTGAGGAGTAATTCACTGGGGAGCATGACTTATCCACATGAAACACATGTTAGGAGATGGGCAGAAAAAAATAATAAAGAGAGACATCAAAAAAGGAGCCACTGAGGACAACTCACAAATCTGAAGGGGAAAATAAGACCTCAAGAGAGGAGAGTTTTGAGAAGGAAAGGAGCAACATGTCAAATGTCACAGAGAGCATGAAGGAAAGGAATGAAAAGCGTTCACTGGATTTGGTCTTTGCTAACCTTTCAGCTGTGAGTGTTGAGGGCAAAAGCTACATTGCAGAAAGCTGAGAAAGTTAATGGGAGCTGAGGAAGTGTAGGCGGTTGGTGTAGACTTCAGACTGTAGAAGTGTAGTCCTGAAATGAAAAGAGATGGGATAGTAGCTGGAGAAGACCTCATATCAAAGAGAGGATAGCAGCCTTTAAGAAACAAACAAAACAGAACAAAAACAACCATCAGGATGACAAGCATTTCCCCGAAGAGTGGGAGACAGGAGCAGGAGGGGAGTGGGCAAGCATGTCAGGAAATGAGGCTCATGGGGAACAGGAGGTCATCAAGCTGTGGGCGGAGGACAGGGAAGACACCTGTCTTTCTAGAACCCAAGAAAGGTGGGTGAAAATGGCAGTAAGTTTATAGGTGGGGGCAGGGAGAGATGACAGAAAGTTAAGCAAATTTATTTATAGTCGCTTCTGGTTTTCTTATTACTTCAGTGGCTAATCATTTACTGAGATTAAAACATTCATGGATGGTCATGAGATCTGAGAAAAGAGTTCAAGTTTTGGAACAGTCCCTACAGGGAAGAAAGAAGGTGCAAAAAGAAAGTAAAAAGACTCGTTGAGTCCTGAGCTGAGATTGTAGTAGCACTAAATTGTTATGCAACTTTCTTAAGTAACTTTCACCCCTGGAGAAAAGAAATACAAATGGTGAATTCTCAGGTTCACTCCAGAGTGGGGCAGTTAGTCTTTTCCACGGAGATTCAGAAGGATCACTGGCTGCATGGCCAAGGTAGGGTTCCCTGGAGCCATGCCAGATCAGCTAGCACTGTGGCCTGGAGCCATGCAGGAGCCACAATCATGGGTCCTTTGTTTAAATGTAGGACATGAGTCGTATATGAAATAATGCGATAGATGGAGATTTCTGGCCATCTCAAATCCCTTTTTGGGGAATAGATATGTTTGTAACAACAAGTAAATAACTAAGTATGTCTCCTCTTCCTTCTGTTTCATTAAGACTGGTTGGCTGGTTGGCCCATAAGGTTGGATTCGAACATTAACCAGACCAAACAAAGGCTTGAGTGTTGTTTTTGTTCTGGTGACCTCAGGAGTGACAACGTCAGACAGTGGGATATAGCATTATGGCTGCAAGTGCTTGGACGGTTCTAGGCTAAACTATGTCAAACTCAAAGATGTACTTTGAGATGTAAAATGAGAACAGGTCATAATTTAAGGTCGCCTAATTCTGTATCTCATGGGTCAGATCTCATGATACTCCTACATTCAACTCTGGTTTAGATATTTGCCAGTAATTATTGCTATTACATGATGCTCCAGGATTTTCCAGGATTTTCCTCGTTGGTCACGGTAGATAGAATGTAAGATCTGGGTTTTGCAGATCGTGTACACAATAACCCTCTTTTAGAGATGAAGAATCAGAGGCTTGCGAGATTGCCCTGCTGTGAAAGGCAAAGGTGGGGCCAAACTCACGCCTCCTAAACCCCTGTTCGGTGTTTTCTCCCAAACAGAAATCTAATACCTGCCAAAGGACTACTTGCCTTTCCCATGAGCCACTTCAGGCTGACCTCCTTTACACCCATTTTTTGCCATTTCCTCTGCTTTATTTAAAGGAAGAAAAGTCACATTTGATAGACGGGTCTGTACCCTGTCACAACATCTTGCCTGAGGCTGCATCTCCAGATAAGATGGACTCGAGAATTGGACAAACAATCCCTTCTCCAGGGTGGAATCACTACTCTCAGCCTAACTGCTCCACATTCAAATATGGCGGTCACAGGGACACACCTCTCCAGGCCACCACTCGGATATGGGAGCAGTCGGCTCAGTACCAGCTCCTAGGACAGTGTCTGGCGCGGAGGAGGCCAGCGACTAATGCTTGCACAAAGAGAGTTACCTTTAAGGAGTGGGATGACTGGGTACAGAAAGGCAAAACTAATTTTTAAAAGATTCTGTGTGCTTGAATCTGAAAGGAGGAAACATTCCTAATTTTATCTTCATTTGTATTTTAACGTAGTAAAGTTCCTCCAAAGTAATTACTTTTTAATATCTTTCTAATGTGTTTATAATATGATTGAGCTGCTAGGCTGGGGCTTTTCATTTAGATAGCTAGCAAGAATTTGTATTAACCCAGCTCCTAAGCTCCTTCCTGGAGTTCCTCCGTGGTGTAAGCCATTGTAACTTCAGTTCACAGGGTAGAGCTTCACGGGATCAACAAGACAGAAGCCAACTGGCCGCAGAGGCACCCACCATCCCATTCTTGTTCCCGTCCTCAGTTCTCCTGGTTCCATTGTGGGGCCCTCACAAGCCACAGCCCTTGAGTCACTCCAAAGTCACCTGTGTCTAAAGTCAATTAAGTATAATTTCACATGTTTTACCAACAGCCTGTTTGTTTATTACCCCTCCAGGAAAAGAAAATTTTACCTCCAGGTAAAATCATTACCAGACCTGAATCATCAAGGATAAAATAGTACATGCAGGCTCAGAGATGACATAGATCGAGGCCGTGGCACAGGAACAACTGAATTTTGGGGGGCCTGGGTGGCTCAGTGGGTTGTGCCTGTCTTCCACTCAGGTCATGATCTCCGGGTTGTGAGATCCAGCCCATTGTTGGGCTCTGAGCTGGGCATGGAACCTGCTTAAGATTCTCTCTGTCCCTCTGCCCCTTTCCCCAAAAAATAAATAAATGAATAAGAAGAAACTAGTTTTAAGTGTCCAAGCCAGTGGCATTAAGTTCATTCACAATGTTGTGCAATTATTACTTTAATCCATCTGAAGCCCTTTTATTGTCATCCCAAATGGGAATTCTGTACCCATTAAATATTAACTCCCCATTCTGCTCTCCCGGCAGCTCCCAGCACTCCGTACTCTCCTGTCAATTTACCAAATCTAGGTACCCCACGTAAAGGGAATCATATAATACTCATCCTTGTGTGTGTGGCTTATCTTACTTAGCACATGTTTTCAAAGTTCATCCATGTCATAGCATGTGTCCAAATTTCCTTCCTTTTTAAGACTGAATAATATTCCATTATAGTATGTGCCACATTTTCTTAACCCTTCATCTGTTAATGGGAACAGGACTATTTCTACCTTGTAGCTGCTGTGAATAGCACCACTATCAGCATGGGCATAGCCTCATCTTTTTTAAATTTTTAAAAGATTTTATTTAGTTATTTGACACAGAGAGAGAGAGATCACAAGTAGGCAGAGAGGCAGGCAGAGAAAGAGGGGAAGCAAGCTCCCTGCTGAGCAGAGAGCCCAATGCGGGACTCGATCCCAGGACCCAGAGATCATGACCCGAGCCGAAGGCAGACTCTTAACCCACTGAGCCACCCAGGCGCCCCAAGCCTCATCTTTTTTTTTTTTTTTAATTTATTTATTTTCAGAAAAACAGTATTCATTATTTTTTTACCACACCCAGTGCTCCATGCAATCCGTGCCCTCTATAATACCCACCACCTGCCTCATCTTTTTTTAAGATCAGGACTCACTGATCCAAGGTCCTGCCACTCTGTAACTCCTCCTTCTCAGACCGGTTCACTCCAGCCCCCCTGTCACTCTGCCTACTCCACGGTGAAGGCCTCACCTCCTGTGAGCAAAACTGAGGCTGGCTTCCTCATGTACTACTACGCTCTCTCCTTGGAGTGGTTCTCTTGCACTTGGCCTTGCAGATTCTCTGCTCCCTGTCTCTGGATGTGGGCTCAGCTTGACCTATTCCTTGCCTTCCCTGGAAGCCATTGCCACAACATCAGGCATATCCAGCCCTTCTCTTCATGAGCTAAAGCTTAGTATGCCTTAAGGTCAGACCTTTTCAAAACGTGCTGTAGATAATAGCAAAAGTATACCACAACATGCAAAATTTTAGTGAAAGGCAGATGTAGTTGATTGGATAATGCGGTAAGACTTTTTCAAGTTAAATATTTTTTTTTAAGTTAAATATTTTTTATAAAATAGGATTGCTTGCTACTTGATTATTTACTGATAAAAACTGACAATCATTTAGTAAGCTGTTCCCTTTTTAAAACATTTTATTTATTTATTTGAGAGAGAGACAGTGAGGGGAGAAAGAGAGAGAAGGAGCAGGGAGAGGGGCAGAAGAAGCAGCAAAAGCTGGCTCCCCACTCATCAGGAAGCCCAACATGGGCTCAGTCCTGCGACTCCAGAATCATGATCTGAGCCAAAGGCAGACGCTTAACCAACTGACCCATCCAGGCACCCCTATTAAGCATTTTCTATGGGATTTCTGGAGGAATAGACTAAATGTAGACATATTCCCTCCCCTCCACTGCCCTCAGAGAGAGTATGTTTAGTCTCAGATATGGACCATGATGGTCTAACTAATCAAATAAATTATGGTTTATCTTTACAATAGAAGCTACATAGGCATTAGACTAAGGTATACATTTTTGGGCTGTTGTGCTATAATCTCCAAGCTTTACTGTTATAAGGGGGAAAAAAAGGTCTAGATGCAGAAGAATGCATATGGTATGTTCATAGTTGGGGGGAAAAGGACCAACGAATTTATAAATGCGCACACACACACAGAAGTGTATGCATATGTACTTTATGTATGCACATAAAATATGTGCATTTGTGTGTGCATTTGTAAATGCACAGATATTTCTGTAATGACGAACAAAGAACCAACACTCATGGTTGCCTCTCAGGCAGTTGTGGACAACGGAATACCTTTTTCCCAGGCAGCTTTTCTTGTACAGCTTAAATTTTTGACTGTGTGCACACATCACTTCCAATTAAAAGAAAATGTTTCTAAAACTAACAACAGAAGACAGAGTATGGGAAGTGGTAAATGAATCGTGTATAAACAACATGAAAGGCTCTCAGAAGAAGGAAGGCTGGTTCGTGGCGGGGGAGCATCAGGAAGGTTCTTGGAAATGGAGCAGTCCTTCAAGGGAGAAGGGCAAACAGGCAGGCTTTGGGCAAGGGGAGGAGTGTTGGGAGATAGGGTGGGACAGCCGTCCAAAGAGAAGGCACACAATAAGCAAACTTAGAGTCTAGGAAGTAAATCCGTTGACCTTTGCCTGGGTGGAGGAATGTAGCAATATTTTATTTACTTAATGTATATACTGGCTCATTCCAACATGCATTTGAAGACAGTTACAAGGTGAAAAAGAGGGGCACCTGGGTGGCTCAGTGAGTTAAGCCTCTACCTTCTGCTCATGTCATGATCTCAGGGTCCTGGGATCGAGCCCCGCATCAGGCTCTCTGCTCATTGGGGAGCCTGCTTCCCCTCTCTCTCTCTCTCTGCCTGCCTCTCTGCCTACTTGTGATCTCTCTCTCTGTGTCAAGTAAATAAACAAATCTTTAAAATAAAAAACAACACAAAATTCTAAAAATAGAAACTTAAATCGGGACTTAGGGGGAAATATCAAACTTTTGAAGTAACCAGTTATTAAGCTTGGCACTTGGGGCTGTGCCTCTTGATGGCCAGAGTAAAGAAAGGAAACCATAAACACATGGCTTTTGCTATGTAAGGAAGGATGCAGGGCAGTTTTCTGAGTACTAGTTCTTTCAGTCGAATTTCATAAGAAAGTGGGGTGCCCAGGTGGCTTCGTCAGTTTAGCATCTAGCTTCAGCTCAGGTCTTGAACTCAGGGTCCTGGGATCCAGCCCTGCATCGAGCTCAGCACTCCACAAGGAGTCTGTTTCTCCTTCTCTGTCTTTCTCTGCTCGAACACACCCACACTCTCTCTCTGTCTCAAACTAATAAGTAAAATCTTTTTTAAAAAACATTGGGGAGGGTATGTCCTTTGGTGAGTGCTGTGAAGTGTGTAAACCTGGTGATTCACAGACCTGTACCCCTGGGGATAAAAATATATGTTTATAAAAAATAAAAAATTATATTTAAAAAAAAAAAAACTGTAAGAAAGTGTCGCATGAGAATTCACACAGAAGGCAGTGAGTCGTGACCCAGGGCAGGATCCGTGTAAGCCAGCATCATGATCAGGAGCGTCTTGGTTGAAGGTCACCCAGGATGCAGATGCTCAGTGGTCTGTCTCAAGAAAGTTCTAGAAGGGGTGCCTGGGTAGCTCAGTGGGTTAAAGCCTCTGCCTTTGACTCAGGTCATGATCTCAGGGTCCCGGGATCGAGCCCCGCATCTGGCTCTCTGCTTAGCAGGGAGCCTGCTTCCTCCTCTCTCCCTGCCTGCCTCTCTAACTACTTGTAATCTCTATTGAATGAATAAATAAAATCTTAAAAAAAAAAAAAAAAGAAAGTTCTTTAAGGACTGGGTGAATATCATGTCTCCTAGAGAATTTTGCCTGAATATCCTTCTCTTAGCTGGGAGTTCTTTGTGTTGGGTGAGGGGGAAGGAAGGTGGGTTGTGTGTTTGACTTACAATCAGAGCCAGAGAACAGGTAACAGGACAGAGCCTAAGTGGTTGGCATTCTGTATTACTTGTCAATGGTCAGCCACATGTTTTAAGACCAGACAATACGTAGAAGTGTGAACATCTTATTAGGAAAGCTGAGAAAGCTAGCAAGTGGTGTTTTGCCAGAATGACAGGCAATTTCTCCTTCCCCAGCATGGGGCCACAGGTGTCACTTGAGAAAAATCCAGAATTATCCTCAGAGAGAAGTTTTGCCTTATTACAGTCCTTGGATCATTGTCCACTTGACTCTCTGGTGTTCAGCACTAAAAGAGGATGTCAGATAGGACATTGGTCTACACGTTTTCAAGTCACTTGGTTTTCATGGCTCTAGAAAAACATCTAATACTGGGGAGCCTGGGTGGCTCAGTCGGTTAAGTGGCTGCCTTCAGCTCAGGTCATGATCCTGGGGTCCTGGGCTGGAGCTCCACATGGGGCTCCTTACTCAGTGTGGAGTCTGTTTCCCCCTGCCTGCCGCTCTCCCTGCTTGTGTTTGCTCTCTTCCTCTCTCTCTCTCTCTCTCTGTGTCAAATAAATAAATACAATCTTTAAAAAAAAAAAAAAAGAAAAGAAAAGAAAAGAAAAACATCTAATGCTAAGCAAGATAAACTGAGGGAGTAGGGGGATGTAGGTTGGGAATGGAGTACCTATATAGAGTACTCTCAATAGTTCACTTCACTTCAAAGGTAATGGGTAGCCATCAAAGGTTTGCAAGTAGGAAGTACATGGGAAGGAGCGTGTGATGTGTGGGTGGTTAAGCCAGGGGCAGTTTCGAGTGGAATTGAGGAAAAAGAGACCAGAAGGGAGAAGGTATTGAAATATTTCTGAAGCCTGTAGTAGGGCAATAGGTATGAGAATCGAAGGGAAAATCTGTCACATTCTGTAGAGAGAGAACTGGCAGGTCTTCCTGACAGAAGAACACGAGAGCAGAGGGAATGTGGAGGCTGGCTCTGAGACCGGGAGCCCACGTGATTTAAGAGGACCATAGAAACTGCAGAAACAGACGTCGTGTCAAGAGGGATCATTTGTGTGGGGGAAGATACATTTGTTTTTAGACATGCTGATGTTGAGTTGACGGCAGATCATCCCAGGGAAATGATCCAGCAGTTAGCTGATGATAAAAGAATGAAGCTATCCAAATGAAGCTATCCAAACTGATGGAAGTGCATCATTTCACCTATGAAATCTTCTTGCCAAAAAATCAACTCGAATCAGATCACACCTCTACAGTTTACTGGAAACTCGGGTGGGTGGAGGGATGATATGTGTTAAACAACATGGTGGGGATGTGATCAGCAAACTCCAGAATGTGGGACATGGCACAGGACAAATGAGCTAGTGTTTGCTACAAATACATTGCAAGGAGGAAGAAAAAGAGAGGGAAAGAGAATCTAAAGATTAAAAGAGATTTTTTTAAAAAACACATCAACCAAGTGCAATTTGTGGACTTTATTTGGATCCTGCTCTGAACAAACTGACTCTTCACAATATTTATGAGATAACTGAGGAAATTTGATCTGATTAGATGTTTGGATGTTTTTAAACATATTAATATTTTTATAGTTAAGACTTAAAGAAAGAGTCCTTAAAATCTAAAAATATATAGTGGAATATTTGCAAATGAACTGATCAAATTTCTGAGATTTGCTTCAAAAGAATCCAGTGGGAGAAGGACACAGGGAATGGTGGGGTACAGAGGAAATGGGAGTGCCCATAAATGGGTGACTGTTGGGTGTGGCTGGTAATACCTGGGGGGGAGGGGAGCATCATCACATAAGTCTCCCCACCTTTGCATACATTTAAAATGTTCCATAATAGGGGTGCCTGGGTGACTCAATGAGTTAAGTATCTGACTCTTGATTTGGCTCAGATCATGATCTCAGGGTCATGAGATTGAGCCCCTTGTCAGGCTGGGTGCTGGGTGCGGAGCCTGCTTAAGAGTCTCTCTTTCCTTCTTCCCCTCCCCACCTCCACACACGTGATCTCTTGCTCTCTCTCTCTCTCTCAAGTAAATAAATTAATTAACTAATTAAAGACAGGGCAATAACAATGGTGCCAGGTTACAATCAAGGAATCTGATGCCTTCATCTGATTAGGTGGTTTGGAGGTCATGGATGATGGCAACATCTTAGTTTCATGAAGATGAGGCCAGTACAACCAGATGACTGGGACTTGAGCTGGAGGACTGGGGAAGCAAGGGGGGAGGGGCGATGGAGTCTGTGTATCTCCGCATCTGGCCACGAAAGAAAGGAAAGGGATAGAGCAGCAAAGACAAGGGAGCCCTTTCTCAAAGTGAGGGAGCTCTGGCAAGTCCATGGGAAGAGAGGAAGCAGCCCATGGAGGGCCAAGTAACCCAGCCCAGAGGCAGGACCGGTGTCCTCAGCTCAGGAAGTGAGATGGAGAGCTGACCTTTGGGTGAGGTTATTCAGGGAAGCTGATTCACAGTGAGTGAGGTGTAGAGAATAAAAACGGGATGAAGCCTCCAGAGGAATCGGGGTTTCCAAGAGCACTGGAAGGACTGTGAAGGAGGGAGAGAAAAGGTCAGGTAAGGGAGAAACAAGAGAAGCATGGAAAGGAGAACGAAAGAGAGACTAGCTGAGGACGGGGCTTGGCGTCTGGGTGAGGGGCCGAGAATGACAAGGACAACCAGGCTGGGGCCGAGTGAGGGCAGGTTTATGGAGTGCAGGCTGGGGTCCCAAACACTATCGGAGGGTCAAGCAGGCGGCGTGTACAACCTGTCTTGTTGCTGTTAGACTCCTCAACTGGAACAATGGGAGAAGGTGGGGGGCCATGGGTGAAAGGGGTCACTGGCACCCAGACTAAAGCGGCATCCGTGGCAGCCAGTGGTGGAACAGAGACCTCCAGCTTCCCCAGGGAGGAACTGCAGGGGCTTGAGGAAGGAAGGGCTAGAACACTCCCCAGAGAGCCAAGTGGAAAACCAATCCAGCCAGGGAGACTCAGGGTCATATTAGGAAGGTTAAAATGTGCCATCCTTTCTCTATTATTTCTGAGCCCTCCACTCTACACACACCCTTCACTTCCAACCCTTCCCCCACCATCACCTCACCTCCGAGCCTCATCCTAAAGACAAACTGAATCGGTAGCACTTGTTTCTTACATTGCCTGCTAATAGGAGAGACCCTGGAAATTTAATGACCTGCTTGTTGTAAAAACTCCTGAGTCTAAATGTCATGACCTTTCAACAAAGGAGATTAAGATTTGGGAAGAATACATTTCAAATCTAGATTCATCTGGATGCTGATTTTGACATATCTACATTTATTTTCAAACTCGGGGTGGCCCACCCTTCTTTTGGCCCCCAGTACTCATTGGTCCTCTTCTTCTATACCACTAGAATTTTTAGCTGGGCATGTGACTGCTCAAAACAAAGACAGAATATCTCAGCCTTCCTTGCACCTAATGGTCATTCAATCAGCCCACCAGTGTGTAAACAAACATGCTGGATGTGAGCTTCAGAAGAACTTTCCAGAAAGACAGTTGGTGCACACCCTTCACCCTTTCTTTAGTCCTTCCTCTACCCTGCTGTCCAGAAGATGAGTCCAACCTCTATCTCGGACTGCACAGATAGGAGCAAAGCCTCTGGATGGCAAAGTCAAAGAAAGTTGATGCCTGAAGATTTGAAGTGAAACACACATCAGCCCAACACCATCTGTCCTTGAACTTGTACAGAACTGGGATAAAATTTCTGTATTGTTTATGTTAACGTGATTTGAGGATTCTCTGTTATAGGCAGCCAAGCCTAATTCCAACTGATATACAAAGTATTAAAATTAACTAGTTCTCAGTAAAAACAAACAAACAAACAAACAAACAAAAAACAAAAAAAAACCCCCACTAATGTCAAAGGTAATGATTTGCTATTTATAAGAATATATTAAAATCACACAAGTAACACTGATGATCATCTATTAGATCAAACCTATAACCATGTGTTCTTTTTTACCCCATGTGTTCTTAAAAGTATATTCAGTGACCAACTTTCAACCAGTTTTCTTGTTTTGGGTCCTGTGTCGGACTCTGGGGAGGCCGTCATGAATAAGCAACTGCCCCAGCCCAATGAACCCCACATCTGGGGAAATTGAAATCTGACTACAATAATGGGGTCAAGCAGCAGGTGCTAGGGGCACAGTACCCTCTTCCTGCAGACTGAAGTAGGGCCCAGTGAATGCTCTTTCAGAGATGAGGTCCCAGTAGAGACCTGAAGAACAAACAGGATCTGGTCGAAGAAGAGGAAAGAATCAGCTGGCCAGGCAGCGGGACCTGCTGGTGCAGAAACTTGGAACAGGAGGGAGTGTGGCATTTTGGAGGGCTGCAGGAAGGACAATGCCAAATGAGGTCCATTTGTGCAGAGTGACGTGGGACATGACAAAGCAGTGCTCTATCCCCCTGCATTAGGAGAGGCTGAAAGTGACCTAGAACGAGGCTTCAGACTGTGCAGTTTTAGAGTATAAGAGGAAGTCATTAAGGGTGTTGGAGAAAAGCACTGATACACTTCACTTTGGGCTCAGTTGGGATTGCAGCCAGTCATCTAGTATGTCGGTGCCAGAGTACAATCCCCAAAGTACAGAGCAGTTCTGGGGGAGAGGCTAAGGGGATGGGGTCTCCATGGGGTTGAAGAGCAAGTGTAATTAAAGCAAAGCCATGGGGGAAGGATGAAGGCTGTGGGTGTAGGCTACACGTGGGTGCACTTCCAAAATGCGGTGGTTCCAGGCAATGTCCCTGGTGTACATGGGAGAACAAGGCTCGGGGTTGGGCTGACAGCTCTGGCATGGAGGCAGAGCACTTTAAGAAGAGAGTTTCCCTTAAACTGCACAGAATAAATTAAAATGAACCGGAGAAGAAGGAGGAGGAGGAGGAGGAGGAGAAGGAGAAGAGAATTTGCTTGCGGCGCCTGGGTGGCTTTGTTGTTAAGCATCTGCCTATGGCTCAGGTCCTGAGCCCAGGGTCCTAAGATCGAGTTCTATATTGGGCTCCCTGCTCAGCGGGAAGCCTGCTTCTCCCTCTTCCACTCCCCCTGCTTGAGTTCCCTCTCGCTGTGTCTCTCTCTGTCAAATAAATAAATAAAATCTTTTAAAAAATGAGAGAGAGAGAGAGAGCTTGAGAAGAACCAGGGGAGTCCAGGAGTGTGTCTGAGGGAGAAAGAGTGAGGAGCGGTCCCTGAAGGGGACTACGGAGAGACCGAGGGTGGGTCAAAACTCCAGCTGCCCCACAGAAAATTCAGGGGCAAGGGTTGAGGCAGATGGCAGAAAACAGGTCTTCAAGCAGCAATCCTACTCTCGGCTTCCAAGTCTCTTTGTTTAAATAAATAAACAAATAAATTTTATTTATTTGTTTTTTTATTTAGTGGTGGTGGTGGTGGTGGTGGTGGTGGTGCCTCTGGGTGGCTCAGTCAGTTAAGCATCTGCCTTTGGCTTAGGGCATGATTCCAGGCCCTAAGATCCAGCCCTGCTTGGGGCTCCCTGCTCAGTGGGGAGTCTGCTTCTCCCTCTCTCTCGCCCTCTGCCCCTCCCTCTGCTTGTGCACGCGCTCTCTCTCTCTCAAATAAATCAAACCTTAAAAATGAAATTAAATAAGATTTTTTGTGGTGAAATATACATAGTATGAAATGTACCATGTTAACCATTTAAAGGTACAGTTCAGCGACATTATATTCCCATTGCTGCGTGACTGTAACCACTAGCCCTCTCCAGAGTCTTTTCATCTTCCCAAACCAAAAATCTGTACCCATTCAACAATAGCTCCCCATTACCTCCCCACTTCGGTGCCTTGGAACCTCTGTTCTACTTCCTGTTCTATATTTGCCTTCTCTAAGTACCTCATAGGAGGGGAATCATACAATGTCTCCTTTTGTGTCTGGCTTATTTCACTTCCCATCATGCCTTCAAGGCTCATCCATGCAGCAGCCTGTGTCAGGCTTTCCTTCCTTTTTAAGGCTGAGCAGTATTTCATTGTAGGTACATACCACATTTTATTCATGCATTTGTCCAGGGTATTATACCTTTGGAGTAAAAAGAGTCGGGAGAAGTTAGCAGGGAAGGGGAGAAACCCAGAACAGGAGAGGAATGTAATCCACTCTCATTTTACATAGAAATGTGGAAACTGTAGTCTGTGGAAGGTCTGAATGGCTCAAAGTCATAAAGAATTCAAGTCTTCTGACCTTCAGACTGCTTTTTCTTCTGGTCCCGTGTTTACCCCCAAGCTAGTCTGAATTCAGCTGAATTCCCTGATCTGAGGAGGACTATGGGTGGGGCAGATGAACAGATCCTGAAGTCTGACCAGGGGCTGGAAATCCCACAGCACGATGCCACACCAGCACAGAAAGGGAGCTGGAGAGACTGTTCCCAGGCAAAACTGTGGAAGCTCTTTTGGGTCCCACCTCACTGGGTCATTGATCTTTTCTTCCTTTCTACCTTCGCTGTTCACACTCTTTAGCCATCTTGTTCCCTTTCTTCATCTCAGCAGGATAGAAGCGATCTCTGCTGACCAGGTAAAAGATTATTCAGAAGTTAGCTTAAAGCACTATCTGTGCCCCTCCCAGGAGATTTACATTTTAAGGGGCAGCTTCAGGAAATCGAAAATTTTAGGAGCCCAGAGAATGGGACTGTAACAGTAGAACAGCGGAGGGGGTGAGAGTGCCGTATTCAGGTAGGAGTGGGGTGAGAAGGTTGCAGAAGGAAGTGGGTGGGGAAGTGTCCGCCCTGCTACCCCTCCCTGGAAAAAAAGGAGGCTCACTCACAGATGCACTAGGGCTTTGTTTTTTTTCTTTCTCAGAACATGATTTTAGCTTCCTTGTGTGTGTGTGTGGGGGATGCATCTTGTGTTTATTTGCCATCCATACAGCATGCATTGTCGCTTTCTGAGCATGGTAAGTTCTCGGTCAAACCTGGGAGGATGATTAACCACTGGCCAAATATTTCAGACTTGCACAAAGGAGCCAGGGATAATAGAAGGGCTTTTGTTGCTTCTTTATCCTTCACATTTATCATGGGTCAATAATATGTAAAATATTGTCATTGAAGAACATCTTCCTCTTTTAACCTTTGAATAGAATATGCTTCCTTAAGTATTTGCTTTATTTTTCTTTATCCATTTTTATTAGTGTCACACACACATACACACATCACATTGCTCTTGTATAATATGTAGAGCATAACAAAATCCAGACTGTACCAGAATCCTCTTAAACTTGCTCGAATGATTATTTTTTATATAGAGTGCTCCAGTTGCCTCTAACATCAGGGTTACCCATGAATAAATGCAAGTACACAATCCCTACTTAGGGAATCAGAGTTTATGAGAAAGTAATTTTATTTTCTTCTTAGATTTTATTTGGACTTTGTGTGTGTGTGTGTGTGTGTGTGTGTGTGTGTGTATGATTTCTGTGAAAACCAAATGTCTCCAGGTCCAAAGCAGAATGTATGAAACAGTAAGGTTACTACTATTTGGCCAGTGTTTTAAGGTTGGTAATATACATTATCCTCATTTAATTCTCACATCAGCAGTGTGAGCTGGTCAAGATGGTAAATAGTTGCTAACTTATAATGTGGAAACTAACTCTTATACATAACTTGGAGAAGGCATAAAGCTAGCTGATTTGGACCTGGGTCCTCCTTCCAAATCCCAACCTTTTCTCACTATATTATGAGCTAGTCATCACTATCTGCATATCTCTACTAGACTGGCAGTTTAGTCTCGATGCCCAATGAACTTGAACTCTCTGCCAGAACCAACAAACGTAGCAAATGGCAATCTTCTATCTCATCTCAAATGTGTGTTTCTTTCAAGTGGTTGCCTAATCAGATTTGCCATGGTCAAAAAAAGAATGAAATGTATATCATTGTAAATACATTCTTTTTTTTTTTTTTAAGATTTTATTTATTTATTTGACAGACAGAGATCACAAGCAGGCAGAGAGGCAGGCAGAAAGAGAGAGAGGAGGAAGCAGGCTCCCCGTGGAGGAGAGAGCCTGATGCGGGGCTCTATCCCAGGACCCTGGGATCATGACCTGAGTCAAAGGCAGAGGCTTTAACCCACTGAGGCACCCAGGCACCCCTGTAGATACATTCTTAAAGTGGGCTATTTAAAAAAAAAATGTTTCACTATAAACTCTTTTAAATATTATTTACCAATCCACAAAATTGGGAAATAAGATTTTTAAAAAGGTTTAAAACCAAAAAAAAAAAAAAAAAAAATGCAGCTAGCTAAAACGTCAGTAAAGTGTACTTAAAGGACTTTTACCAAATCAGTGTCTAAAATGTTATCTAAACTCGAAATTATCCAAGCCTACATACACAAAGAGAAACTCTTTGGGACTTATTTTTCCCTTATCATTTATTTACAAGAATCACTTGGTTTGTCCTGTAAATAGATATGATACATACTAGGAGAATACTTACCTACAGAAATGGTAAATAATTATGCCCATTTTTTTCTGCTTCAAATAGTTTAAATACATTTCTTGCTTTTACCTTTATATAATACCTTTATATCATTTATTTTTTGCTTATTTTACTAAAGAAACTTTCTCTTCTTTTAGAAAATTTTATTTCTTTCTAAATTATACTCCCTTCCACCAAAGTGTAACAAAGTCAACAGGCTACTTTTACAGTAATGAGAAAACCAACAAGGATCTCCTTCAGAGTAAGGCTGAAGGGAAACAATTTGTAGTAAAGATTTATTCCCTTATCCTCCCCTCCAAATATTACAACTCTCAACAAAGAATTCTTGTTTAGCCTTATTGAAAGTGTGTAGCAGGGTGGTGTTTAGAAATACTACAGATCTAAATGTACATACATAGCATTGCTAACTCAGAGTGAGCACAAGGAAAATGAGAATTTCAATTTGTTACCATGACATCTCCTAAACAAAAGAAAAATATTAAGAGTACAGGATTTTTTTTAAGTCAGTATCAGGACAATTCCTTAATATATTGATAATTGCTCTTCTAAAAACTAGTACTAATAATCAAGGATCAGTACTCTCACCATAATACTCTTTTCTTCCACTATCATTACTGGTGCATTAGTTTCAGCTCAATTTTAAAGTTACAGATCTCTGGTTTAAAATGAGTATTTCTGCCCATTAGCCTTAAACAGGAAATCACTGTTCCAGAATTTCACTTCAAAACCACACACACTATTGCTGCTAAAAGAGTTTTAGATGTTAATTGTGACAAAAACATCCGGATGGTTTAAGTAAAATTTATTATATCATTTTTTAAAAAAAGTTATGCTTCATAGAGAAACTTACTGAGAGAGGGGCATTCAAAACTGAAAAACACAGCAATATAAAATAAATTTATACCTAAGGCTACCCTGATTTTTGTTTTCCTGAGCCGATCACTCTGTATTTAAGAATTTAAAGGGTTACTGGGCTCCGACCAGTACTGCCCAGGACCATCCTGGGAATTGGGAACAATGGTGAGCAGGAGGCAGGAAGAGCTGCTGTGGGATGTAACACTCCGGCGGCACAACAGGCAACGGCAGCCTAGGTTTCTGGGTGCACGGTGGACGTAGGGATGCAAACTGGTCCTTCACTTTGAGCTAGGTGAGGGAAGGGAGGGAAGCCACGTCTTCAGAAAGCAGGAGACCTGGAAGTATTGCAGAAGCTAGGTGGATTCTCCTGCCTCGGAGAACTGAAAGCAATTCAAGTAGGCTGGACCTCGGGGAACGGTGGGAGGAGTGGCCGGTGGCAAAGATCCCGCTGGAGACGCCGATAGAAACGGGATTAGGAGGGCCTTACAAAGCGAATTTAAGGAGATAGGACTTATCCTGAGGGCAACGGAGATTTTCTAAAAGGTTTTAAACGTGAACACGACCGGATTTACTTTGCAATAAAGTATACCTCTCCGGTGGCAATGTCGAGATGGGGGAGGGGCAAAGCCCGAGGCCGAAAGACTAGTGAGCACAAAACCACGACAGTCCAGGTGGAGGACGCTGGTGGCCCGTACAGAGGAAGTCAGAGCGTGGCAGGAGCGACAACCTGACGACCTGAAGGACGAAAGTAAAACAGATCCTGGGGCTTCATGGCTGCGGCACGGGGTTGGGGGCTGATGACCGAACTGTAGTGAAGCAGTTGCTGAGATGGGAGACTCGGGCAGTTCGGAAGAAAGGTGCGGAGCTCCGCTTAGGACACACAGATTGTCAGATTTCTGTGACACCCAAGTTAGATATGCGAGCTCTCAGCAGGGCGGTCTGGAAGCAGGACGACCCTCTGCGGATGGACCAGACACCACCCAGAGTGCGCACGGTGGAGGAGACAGCCCTGGACGGCTCCCCGGGGAACACCACCCACGCAACTGGACAAGGCTTCTAAACTGCACTTCTTCAAATATACGCCGAATCACAAAACACGCTGCGAGACCGTAGGGGAGTTCATTGCTCTCATTTCTTCAGGTGAGAAAAATGAGACTTTAGGGTAAGGTTTGTTCATGATCACCTGACGGAGAGTCTCGACTTTCCGTCACCCAGCCAACAGAGCCCCTCCTCTACCCTAAAAATTAACTCAGTGGATCGGATTGCTGAAACATATTATTTCTCAACATTTCGGCAGAGTGGATCACAGAAATAGGACTTTTTACTTTTTAAATGCCTTTTGTTCCTTTTATCCCAATCCTCGTGAAATACTGTAATCAACTTTCAGTTTTAATAAATATTACCAGACATCAAATATATGTAAAAAAAAAAAATCAGATAGAGGAAAATTTTAGAACCTATCTCCACCAGTAAGCTCACAACTTCTTCAAGTTCTCTGAGCTGCATAAATAAACCTTGACAGACTCTGGCTTTACGCTTATTAACTCGGCACGTCCATCCCCCGTCCTCCTATCTCGAGGACTTGCCTAATCGCTCACCCCTCCCCGTCCCTCTCCCTCGCTCCCCCGCCCCCCCTCCGGCCGCACCACCTGCTCCCGGCGCCTCCCCCTCTCCTCCCGTTTGCACGCCCGCTCCGGTTCTCACGCGCGGCCCGCGGCCCTCCCCGCCGCTCCCGCCCCTTTCACCTCCTCGGTGCCTCAGGACCCGAGCAGGACCGCTGCGAGCCTAGCTTCCCAGCCCCTCCCGCACTCCTGCTTTTCCCCGCCCGCCCTCGGGCGCCGCGCCCCCCACGAAGTTCTCCCTCCCGCACCGCCCCCCGCGAGGACTTCAGAGGCGGTCCCTGGCCGGCCGGCGCTGATTGGCTATCTCCCCGGCGCCCCGCCCCTCCCGTGCACGCGCAGGAGGTGGGGCGGGCCCCGAAGCGGGCGCGCGCGGCGCGGTCCCGCGGGCGGAGCGTCCGTGACCCGCGTGCCGGCCTCCGCGTCCGGGCCCCGGCGTCCGCGAGGTGGGGGCGGGCGGCGGCGGCGGGGGTGTACCCGGCCTGGGGACTCACATGGCCCCGAAGCTCCCCCCACCTTGCCCCGGCCGCGCTCCCTAGCCGCGGCCAGTCGGGCGTCCCGCAGGGACTGGGAGCTGCCCGAGGGGCCGTCGTCGTCGCCAGCCCGGTAGCCCGGATGTCGCTGCCCCCCGCGGCGGGGCCGCAGACGCTCCTCTCGGCCCCGGGAGGAGGCTCGTCTTAAAGGGACCGCGCCGTGTTCGTCCGGAATGGGCGGCGCATCCTGCCCTCCGTGCGCGACCCATGTCCCGAGGGGGTGCCGCGGCGCCCGCACCACGGGCCCCCTCCTCCGGGCGGGGTGCAGTTGGAGCTCCGCGCGCCCTGCCCCGGGATGGCCGCAGATGGCCGCCCAGAGGCCGGGTTTTCTCGGGCCCGAGCCGTGGCCGGTGGCGCCGCGCGGGGCCGGGAGGCGCCGGGCTGTGATTGGCCGAGGCCGCCGTGAATGCAGGACATTGTCTGGTCGCGGCCGTCTCCGTCCCTGCCCGCCGCCCTTCCACAGACCAAGATGGGTGCGGAGCGAGGGCTCTGGTCGCCAAGGTGCCCCCGGCCAGGGAGCGCCTTCAATGGTGGGAACACCACAGGGGGGAAAACGTAACTTTTACGAGATCGTGGGTTCTGAAAATGGCAAAAGGAGCTGTTTCAAAATACAAAATCATTCTCAACAAGGAAATAAAATCGGTGTTTGATAGAAAGGTTTCCTTTAAGATTAAAAATACTAAAGTAATTGAAAAGGGCCGCCATAAAAACGGATTAGTTTGGTCTGCAAGAGTTCTCTAAGACCTATGATAATTCATCTGAATATCCTTCATAAAATTTTAATCTGTATAATATTCATGCATACAGTCATACGGATATGAAATCACCTTGTTCAGGACATCCTCTCTGGGTCTTAGTTTCCATATTGTAAAAAAGACTGGACTGGTAGCTTTCCAAGTTTGTTTCTATTGTTAAAATAACTCCGATTCTGACTCTAGGCTTAAAGTCATGATACGTCCTATGTGTTGGATCACATCTCAAGGTCTTGAAATAAATGAGATCTCTTAAAGAGCCCTCGAGATGTCAGTTCTCAGATCATCTTTGAATATATGTGGGAGTTATTTAAGTGGAGTTGTAATCTTTCCCTGTGTAATTTTGGAGTAAAGGGAAATGAGAGCAGTAGAGAAATGTATGGAGATCAAGAGCAGGGTTTTCTTTCATCCTAAAGAAGTTTTCTAGGTAATGGAGTATTATAATAAAGAATAGTCATCTTTCCTATTTTGTTCCCAGTATCAAAGGGGTAGAAAGATGGCAAAAGAAAGAAGACACATATGAAATAAGAGATACACAAATAAAATGTTTGGAGAGTTTTGAATAAAACGAAGTTGTATTTCTTTTGAAAAAGCTGCATAGGAAAAATTATTGTAGAGTTAAAAGCAGACTTGTGTTAATACAGATTATCTCTGTGTTTATGTATTTATGTATGTGTATGTGTGTATATATATATATATATATATATATATATATATTTTAATCTGTTTAACTTTTTAAAGGGTTTTATTTTAATTCCAGTATAGTTAACATAGACTGTTGCATTAGTTTCGGGTGAACAAAATAGTGATTCGACAACTTCAGGCATCACCAATATAGATTATATTATAGTATAGCTTCAGTTTAATGCTGTCTTCAGAATTAAAAAAAAATAATAATTTCATTTAATTGAAAAATCAACAAGAATTAGAGACTTGGAAATGACAAATGAAGGACGGAAAACATCCAGAAAACAAGATAAATTTAATGGACATGATTCATTGTAAGAGACATGACCTCATTCCTTATTAGTGGGATTTCCACTAAACCAGATTTGATGTTAAATAAATTTATTTTACAGACTTTCCTCAAAATTATACTAATTTAATATTTTTTTTATTGTTGTCCTTGTTTTGTGGAATGGAAAAAAGGGGAAAGAAAAGAGATACAATGAAAAATTTAAAACATTGTTGCAGTTTCCTTTTTTTGTTTAAGATTTTATTTATTTATTTGACAGATAGAGATCACAAGTAGGCAGAGCGGCAGGCAGAGAGAGAGAGAGGGAGGAGGAAGCAGGCTCCCTGCTGAGCAGAGAGCCCGATGTGGGGCTCTATCCCAGAACCCTGAGATCATGACCTGAGCTGAAGGCAGCGGCTTAACCCACTGAGCCACCCAGGTGCCTCTGTTGCAGTTTCCTTAAATAACAGTTGTTCCGATCTCCTTTACCTCACCTGTCATAATATAGGAATAAAAAAGCAGAAATCATCAGCATAAAGATTCTAGTTGTCCCCAGAAGTGAAGCACGAATAGTTGTGTGGATGTCTGTGAATAATGCAAGTTTAGTTTTGATCACTTAAACTTATAGAATTTAAATTGTTGATTTCTAGAATTAAGCTAATTTTACTTAAAAGTTATTGAAGAAGTGATTAAAAGTTAGGGATTAAGCTGAGTGAAATAAGCTGTTTATGATAAACACAAGCAGCAGGTTATATGATATAGTCTATAAAGCATGAAATGACTAGCCAAGTAAGTGGGATTTTTCCAGCAAGTCTTTTCCTCAGGACTTTTGGTTTGGTATTCCACATAGAACTATAGAATAATCTGTATACAATCATAACGTTTACCCAACACTTAGTATATACCAAACACTGTTTTAAGTATCTTCTTCTTCTCCTTCTCCCCCTCCTTCTATTCTTCCCCTCTTCCTTCTCCACCTCTCCCTCCTCCTCCTCCTCCTCCTTCTTTCAGATTTCATTTATTTGACAGAGCACACAAGAAGGGGAACAGGAGAGGGAGAAGCAGATTCCCTGCCGAGCAGGGAGCCCAATGCGGGGCTCCGTCCCAGAACCCTGGGGTCACGACCTGAGCTGAAGGCAGACGCTCAATTGACTGAACCACCCAGGTCCCCTATTATCCCCATTTTATTTTATTTTTGTTTTTTTTTTCCCATTTTTTCTTTACTTATTTCTCAAAAAAATCTTAGTCTTTTTAATCTTACATTTTTAATTGACTAAATCTTTAAAGAACTTAGTGACTTTGTCTTTTAAGTTCCAGAAATACTGACATGACTATTTTGATAGGACTACATTTTAAATATCCACTTATACTTTGTATATCTAAGAGTCCTATCTTAATTTTCACTATCACATATGAATGAAGGCCTTGTATCTTATTTTCTTTATCTAGCATTATATCATACTCTTGAATTTGAGATAGTCTGTCTTGAGAGTTGTAATAGAAAAGATAAAAGAATGCTATGTCTTGATTGTTTAGAAAGTATTTCCATAGTCAGTTATGGTTCAATAGGTAAACTAAGGCCTATAAACCTGAACTCCTTTACGGGTAATACTGTTCAGCAAGAATGTAGTACACGATTGGCCAAATATGGATTTGTTTAAATAAACTCAATTTAAAAAGTCTGAAGCTCTCCTCTTTCTTTGTTATTATTTAGGCAGTAGGTTATATTAATGATAGAAGTGTATTTTCAACTGCTTTTAAAGAAATTAGGTAGCGACTAATGAATTTACTGTTCTACTCAAAAACGTCTACACTTAAGGTAAGAACCTTTGCCAGTAGGTTTAAGTTGAGAATCTTTGTCAAGGGAGAGACGTTGCTCTGAATCATGAATGGTATCACGAAGAACTGCGATCTCCTTGTTTTATCCTTCTTGAAGATGTTGAAGCTTCCTTCTGTAGATGCTCTGTGGCAAAACAGTAGAATATGGGTATGGGTTTGATTTAGTTTGAAGTCTTGCTGGTTTGGCATCAAACTCTAACTGTAATTTGATAATTTCACTTTGTTTCTCCTTCTCTTGAGTTCTTAACTTTGCATTTAACTCTGAAATTTCTACCTCCTTTTTCTCTATCAGGTCTTTATGCTTTTCTTCTTTTGACTCAATTTTTTCCCGCATATCCTGACGAAGTTTCCTTATTTCTATCTTATGTCCCTCCTCTTTGATTTTCATTTCACTCATAAGTTTGGCAATAGTATTCTTATATGCCTGTTCATGAGATTTTAAATTTTCTTTCATAAGATCAACATTTCTTTTTAGTTGTTCATTTTCACTTTTCAAATCATGTTGAGATTTAATGGTCTGTTGTAGCCCTTTTATCATATTACGAAGAGCAGCACATTCTTCTTTAATTGAGATCTCCTTTGTTTGCATTACTTTTAATGAATAGTTTTTTGCAACTGTATATCCAGTATATTATTCTTTCCACTGGTTTCTATCATTTTCTCAGCTCACAGGTCCCTGCAGTTTCCCACACCTCCTCCTCTTCCGGGTGCGGGTCTGTCCCACAGGGCTGTCCCCTCCCTGTATTCTCCCCATTTTAAAGATGCAGAAAGGTTAGGTAGCTTGCCTGAGGTCAGACAGCTGGGGGGGACAGAGCTGGGAATCAGGCCTAGAATCCTGACTCTGCTCAAAGCCATGTGGCTAAGTGTTCTCAATTCCTCACTGAGCTGACTTAGTTATTTCTATGGATGTGATCATTAATGCACTTTTGATCAGATTGTTTCAACAGTTACACATTTAAATATTTTGCGCTTTCATCCATTTATATTTCAGGTGAGCCTGTGGCTACCGGAGTGTCATTTGTGCTTAGTCTGCTAGAGAAAGACAAGCAGGCCTGTCACCTTTGAAGAGAAACGCCCCTGAAATTTGTATCTCTCTTCTCTTTTAAGCAGACATGGACGTGGGCAGCAGCACATGGGAAAGACCGCTCCCTTTTCTTTCTTTTCATTCTTTTTCTTCTTTTAGGCCTGTGGCTTCATGGGACCCCGAGAACAGAAGACCAGCTGGCCGTTTGGGGTGCCTCGAGCTGGTGTCCTTCCCCGCACAGGTGCTGATGTCCTTAGCCAGTATCAGCCGAAGGCTGCCAAGTCACTCAGTTCTCAGAAGACAGAGAAGGGAGGAGGCAACAAGAATGCATGACTGGAATTTGGGGATTCAGTAGCATAAAGCTGAGAGAAAAGGGGTGGCACCTTCCAGACGGTTTCCCCCCTTTCTTCCTCAGTCTGAACCTTTGGCAGAGAAGTGGCATGTGCTTCATGACAAGAGTAAAGGCCGCTGCCCCTTGCATTGACCTTGGCCTCCTTAGGCCTCATTCTACAGTGTAGCTCTGCCGCCGAGCGGGGAAAGGGTGCAGTCAGGCTCAAACCATTCCCTGTCAGTGCTTGTTCACCGGGCATGCATCCAGAGGGTTAAGAAATTAGAAATAAAATTATTCTGAACGGGATCACTTGCGACTCATTAATCCATGTGATTTCTGATGTTCATTATCACTGAGAATTGAGTTGCCTAAGTCTGTTTAACTTTTGTGATTAAGGATCAGCATTAGGATTTGAGGTTCTGGGGACAGAGAGGAGGAAAGGATTGTGCTCAGCCGTCTTCCACCCCCACCACTCCGCACCCAGTGCTCTTTGTCCTTGGCCAAAAGTGCTTCTCCATCTCCTGTAAAACCCTGATGGGGGCAGACAGCCCAACACGGAGGACAGGCCAGCACTGGGCGACCCGATCCACAAGTCCTCCTGCCATCAGTGGGTAACAGGCACAGCCACAATCGGTCTCTTGGTCCTAAGGCGCCTAGCAGGGCAGGTCTAACTGAAGACTGACCTCATTAGCCAGGGGCTGTCTTTTTATTTATTATAGTTCTACAGTGTTCTATAACTAAGCTCTTACCATATGATAGTTTTCAAATTCAAATATTTAAACATCTTATGAATGTGTAAAACTATTTTAAATCTAATAGCAAACACCTACTCGTGTACCTTTGTACTCATACTTCGCACTCAACAGGTGGCCACCCTCTCTTCCTGGGATCCCGCACACAACCAGATTCTAGTGCGCCATCTTCTTTCTTTAACCCTTCAGCCTGGCGTGGGGATGGCTTCCAAAGGTTACCACCCCCGATGCCTCACCTTGCTGATTCCTTTCGCTGAGCCCACACTTCTTACTAGTCTTTTCCAAAAGTCCAAGTGACTGTGCCTTTCCTTCCCTCCTTGGATGGGGTCTGCCTCGGACATCCATCATGAGCTGGCCCTAGTACTGACACCTCCAGTTTCCTTTGTGGCCTTGCCCCCCCTTCACACCGCAAACTACTCCTCTCCCCCACACACTCTGCCCCTCGAGGATGCTGTTCTTTCTGTGGGGAAAACTCCGTGAAGACTTCCTTGGCCTCTTTCCACATGGGCCGCATCTCTTACAACCTTGACCACATTATATTGGAATTGCTGCTTGGCCCCTTCCCAAAATGGAAGTTCCTGGAGGTCAGAGCTCGTGTCGTTCATCTGATATCTTGATGCTTCGCACTGTACCGTGCACATGCAAGAACATGATGAAGGAACAGCTAAAGACAAATAGAAAATGTTTCATTTCTTCTATGGATTCTTTTTCCAGATCAGCTGTCTGGCTTTTTCAAATATTTATTTCAATCTTGTCAATATTGATGTAGACAAAATGATACCCTTTAATTAACATTTACACAATAGCGAGCTTTTACTATGCTGGATATACCAGATATGCTCTCAAAACGTGAGTAAATTAATATTTCTAATTCAAGTGTTTACAATTTAAGGTAATCTGATTTCTTTATTAGTGGTGAAGCTTTTTCTTTTCTTTCTTTCTTTTTTTTTTAAGATTTTATTTATTTATTTGACAGCGAGAGAGGAAACACAAGCGGGGGGGAGTGGGAGAAGGAGAAGCAGGCTTTCTGCCAAGCAGGGAGCCCGATGTGGGGCTGCATCCCAAGACCTTGGGATCATGACCTGAGCCAAAGGCAGCTGCTTAAATGACTGAGCCACCCAGGCGCCCTAAGCTTTTTCTTCTGCATAAAAGTAACTTTCTAGGTTATTTATTTGGGAAATGCTGCTTTCTTTGTATCAGATTTGCCTTAAGAAAAGGAATTCTGAGGGGCCCCTTCCCCTACTTATCTACATAAGTAGATTTAACTGAGAAGTATCATTTTTGCTATTTTTGCCTGTAAATGAAAAAATAACAAGAACAATTTAACAGTTCTGTTCTTTTCAAGACAACACCACCGTCTGTGTGTTTTCGGCAGTGAGAGCAGGGGGTGGACCAGCTTCTCCCCTGTCCCTTACCAGTGCTTCTCTAGCTCTAGCAGAGACATTTTCTGTAATTGGTTTTCCACATTTGCCAAGAGTCTGTTTCCTCTTAACATTCAACATGTTTAACAGAAGTCTTGTAATAGTTCCAAAAATAATAAAGCGGGTCCCAAGCATAAAAATGATCCATACACAACACATTGTTTTTTTGTCATGGCTTTGGTTTGTTAAGTTCCTTTTAATAATTTTTTAGTGTCAAATCATGTGGTAGAAATGAAAAGGTTTTCTTCACAGTAATAAAACCCACTATAGATCTAGAATTAATGACTTGTGCATAGGGCAAGAGTTACCTGCCAGCGCCACCCCAGGACAGTGTGGCCCCTCAGTGTCCAGCTCTTCATGCTGTGTTGGAAGTGGGACATTCTGGTTAAATTTAATGTTGTATCCTCAGAAAGAACAAAAGCGTTTTCGAGGTACATGCTTCCGATATATTGGGAAAGCTATTTTTAATCTGATGAAATTTATTTATCACGTTGTGAAATGTTAATATAAAAAAGCAACACGAGCTTATATTTTATCCACCCCCGCAATTACTTCTAGGAGGTGGTTAAAGTGTCCCGAAGTAACTTTCTCTGTTTCAATAATTAGATATTGGACAATTGAAAAAAATGTAGATTTCCTTTAAAATTGTTACTTAATTTACTGGTGTTGTAGTCAATATGATGATTACCACCACTGTCATTATGAATGAAGTACCTTTAAGCGTTGAGGGCATCTGGACTTTGGAAGAGGTTTAAAATCCCAGAGAGAAATCAGATGCACTGGCAAGCAGGTAGCAGGGAAGTTGACAACACAATCCTTATGATTATGTGCAAGGCATTTTAACCTTTTCCTCATGAGTGAGTCAGAATCCGAAAAAAAAAGCAATGGAACCTGAATGTTTATAACAGCAATGTCCACAATAGCCAAACTATGGAGAGAGCCCAGATGTCCACTGATAGATGGATGGATAAAGAAGATGTGGTATATATACACAATGGAATACTACTCAGTCATCAAAAACCAAAATCTTGCCATTTGTAATGATGTGGAAGGAACTAGAGGGTATTATTCAAAGCAAAATACATCAGAGAAAGACAATTATCATCTGATCTCAGTCATGTTTTTTTTAAAAAAACAAAATGGAGGGCGCCTGGGTGGCTCGGTGGGTTAAGCCACTGCCTTCGGCTCAGGACGTGATCTCAGGGTCCTGGGATCGAGTCCCGCATCGGGCTCTCTGCTCGGTAGGGAGCCTGCTTCCTCCCCTCTCTCTCTGCCTGCCTCTTTGCCTACTTGTGATCTCTCTCTGTCAAATGGATAAATAAAATCTTTAAAAAAAAAATGGAGAAGCATAGGAGACGAGAATAAAAAAGAATACAAGACTAAATCAGAGGAGGTGAACCCTGAGACTCTTAACCACTGGCTATTATATAAGATTGATGAATCACTGACCTCTACCTCCAAAACCAGTAATATATTATATGTTAGTTAATTGAATTTAAATTTTAAAAAGTTTTAAAACCCAAAAGATAAGCCCAGCGCAGTAAAAATAACCCTGGCAAGGGGATATTGCCTCCTGCATCACTGTTAGACTGAACATCTCAAAGCCGGTGGGATCTATCCCTGACTCATACTCGTGTTTGGGAAACACATTCTGTCCTTTCCCCAGATCCACTTTCCTCTTCTGAAAGAGCCTGCTCTTTCCCACAGGACCTGGACAGACCTCGAGCAAAAGGTCTTGCTATTCCACGTCCGTCTGGGGTCCAGCTGCATCCATAGGACCAATGACTGCTTTGGAACCGAAGAAGCCCAGGTTGAACCTGATCTTTGGAATCTGAATCAGCATCTTAACAAGGTCTTCGGGAGACCCAGGGCAACCCCCATGTGAGAAGCCTGGCTTAGAGCACCCCAAATGAAGATAAACAGAGACTGCCACCCCCGGGGGAGTGGGAACTCCCTTATATATCAGATATTTTAGCCCCTGGTGTATTATACACCATTGCCTATTTTAGCCTATGTTTCTAGGGAAGGGAAAGACTCGGGGAGGTGGGGAGGTAAACAAAGAGTACTTACCTTACGAGCCTGATCAATACATGAAGTTCAAATTCAATGACCACCTTCATGGTAAACAAAAGGAAACACTGCAATGGGTACAGGCGTCATTCCACGGAGAAGGGTTACATTTTGAATCTTTGTTGGTTTCCTAGGGTTACTGTGACAAAGTGCCACAGGCTGGCTGACTTCAGTGACAGAGTATGGTTTGGGTCTGGAGGCTGGAAATCTGACCCTCATGCTTCCTCTGAGTCTCTGGGGACAGCCTTTCCTCTCCTAGCTCTGCAGCTCCTGGCCGCCCTTGGCCTGCAGCCGCCCCACTCAGCCCTGTGCCTGCCTCGGTACATGACGCTCTGCTGCCTTGCTTCTTACTGGGGCTCTCTTCCCCCTCTGTGGAAACCAGTGATCATGGATTAAGCCCCAGCTCCAGTATCACCGGCAATGATGTGCTTTCCAAGTAGTGCCATATTCCGCCAGACCTGGGGATCCTGTGATGAGGAAGACGTGGCCTTTGGAGGAAGTCCAAGTCTGGGGTGGCAGGGACAGCAGAGCAGCAGGAGGGGCTCCTAGGGTATCTTTCCAGCCAGACTTCAGGCTACCCCCAACTCCCGCATTGATTCTGCGGCTCTGGAACTTGGAAGTGTAACAAATCCCAAGCGATTCTGAGGTAGACAGCCTCTCTTGCAACCTACCTCCAGAGGCATCAGGATCTAACAGAGATCCCCATGCTGCCCAACTTGCCCAGAGTGGACCCTAAGAATGCTTACAGACAGACGATGGTATGTGTGTGAGCACACGAGTGTGTGTGTGTGCGTGTGTGTGTGTGCACGCGTGTGTAAGAATGAATCTGAGCAGGAGACCCTCATTGTGGAGAAAGCAATCAGGAACTGGTTGTTAGAGTATAGTGACAGGTGACAAGAGCCCTTCACAGTGTCATGACAGAAAGTTTTATTGTCGTGACAACTACACACTAACCTCGACCATTTCAAAATTGAGATGGTTCATTCATTCATCAAATACTCAGAGCCAAGTTGTGCTCAGTGCTTTGGTATTTGGGGTGGATTGCTCTTAATTTTTAAAAAGTTAAATAAGTTTAGGAAATTAATATAAGATTGCAATTAATACATTTTTATTCTGCCAATTATGGATGTGCAAAAACTGCCATCAGTGATTTTATTTTTAATTTGTATGTATTTATTTCTGAATAGGTAAAACCGAAAGTTACGGAGGATGACAGTGCAAGGTGAATATCTCTCCCACAGAGGCGACTGCTGTTACTTGAGAAAAACCATTTTTAACACCAAAGAAGTAAGAAGGACATAATCTTCGGGAAAAAGAGAGCTTTTCCCAAAAGGGAACAGTTAAGAAAAAAAAAATGTGTGTATGTTTTTCCTTTTTTTTTTTTTTTTAATTCATCTCTTGCTTTTTTCCAAGTATTTCCACACTCCTTTCATGAATGAGGCATTGTTCCAGATATGAGGAGTACATCAGAGAACAAAACAATGAAAACACCATTCCCTGCTTTCTTGGACTTACATTCCTGTGGGAACTGAACTGAATCTGGAATTGGGACATGGAAATCCAAGCCGTTTGAACAGGGAGAAGCCAACAGAAGCTAAAGGAAGAGGATGTCCCAGCCATCCCAGAGGACCCCGGTGTCCTCCAGGCACAAGGGGTACAAGGTGGGCATGCCCTTAGAAACTGCCCAGCCACACCAGGACTGTTCAGAGGCTACGCCAGCCAGACCAGATGAAGGACTTCATGTCTGGTGAGAAGCAGATCCTGACAATAGAATTTGGTCCAGATTTGACTACAAGTGCGAGAGATGACTGGTGAGATGCAAGCAGCCTTAAGGAGCAGAGAGGAGAGTGATTGTAATTCTTTGATAGGATTTCTGTTCATGCAAAGAAACCAGTTCAATCTGTTTGCCATTTGCATGCTTCCTTCTTCATGCTTCCAGTATCTGGGCATGTCCCTCAACCGAGTTGGCGGCTGAGCTGTGATGAATTACTGGCTCTCTGTCGATGGCTCTCCAACCAGGACATGGGGTGGGAAGCGTTGATCTCAATCTTTATACTTTTTTGAAATTAATAGACATTTTTAAGAAAGCAGTTTTAGAAAAAAAATAAAAGTAGTTTTAAGTGTATTTTTAAAAAAGATTTTATGTATTTATTCAAGAGAGACTGAGTAAGAGCAGAGGCAGAGGGAGAAACGGGCTCCCCACTGAGCAGGGAGGCCGATGCGGGGCTCAATCCCTGGACCCTGAGATCATGACCTGAGCTGAAGGCAGAGGCTTAACCCACTGAGCCACCCAGGAGTCCCTAGTTCTAGATTTATAGAAAAGCGTTTGTATAGGTCTTCATCCATCCCAATTTCTCCTATTATTACCATCTTGTGTTAATGTGATGATTTCTTTCAACCGATGAATGCATATTGATACATAATTACTAAGTAAAGTCAATAGTTTACATTAGGCTTCCCTCTTTGTGGTGTACCTTCTGTGAGGTTTTTTTTTTTCAAGATTTTATTTATTTTTATTTTTTAAAAAAGATTGTACTTTATTTGGCAGAGAGAGACGACGAGAGAGGGAACACAAGCAGGGGGAGTGGTAGAGGGAGAGCAGAGCCCGATGTGGGAATGTATCCCAGCACCGTGAGATTGTATTTTTAAATCATCTCTACAGCCAACGTGGGGCTCACTCACAACCGAGATCAAGAATGTGGGTTTTGACAAATGTAGAATGACGTGTATCCACCATGGTAGTATCCTATGGAATGATTTCACTGCCCTAAACCCCCTGTGCTCTGCCTATTCATCCCTCCCTCCTGCTGAACCCGGGTAACCACTGATCTTTCTACCAACTCTATAGCTTTTGCCTTTTTCAGGATGTCACATAGCTGGAACCATACAGTATGTGGCCTTTTCAGATTGTTCTCTTTCACTTAGTGATATACATTTAATGTATATGCTATGTTATATGTGGATATCATGTCTTTTTGTGTTTAAAAGCTCAATTTTTTTCTCGGACTATATATTATTCCATCATCTGGACGGACTATATTTGTGTTTCCTTTCATCTATTAAAGGACGCTTTGGTTGCTTCTAAGTTTCGGCAGTCATGAACAAAGCTGTTATAACCTTTTCTATGCAGGTTCTGTGTGAAGATAAATGTTCAACTTATATAGGTAAATGCTAAGGAGCACATGATAAGCAAATGTTTAACATTTATACTTTTCCTTCAAGAAACTCTTCCCTTTATGTCAAAATTGAATCCAGAAAAAAAATACAGCACAACATTTTGTCATAAAATACTACATTACGTGTAATTTTTTTCTTGATATCAGCTCGCCAGTTTAGGAAACTGCATTTCACATCGCAACACAAAGCTAAAAAAATGTTTTTAGCACAACTTTTGGTCATTTGGCTTTAAAAATAGACTATTTTTTAGAACACATTTACGTTCACAAAAATATTGAGATTCTCATATATTCCTCCCCACATTTGCTTTTTAATGCTGTCATTTAAAAATTTTTTTTTCTTAAAGATTTTATTTGTTTGACAGAGAGAAACACAGCGTGAGAGAGAACACAAGCAGAGGGAATGGGAAAGGGAGAAGCCGGCTTCCTGCCAAGCAGTGAGTCTGATGTGGGGCTCGATCCCAGGACCCTGGGATCATAACCTGAGCCAAAGGCAGACACTTAAGGACTGAGCCACCCAGGCACCTCTAATGCTGTCATTTTGAAAAAGATTTTATTTATTTACTTGTCAGAGAGAGAGAAGGCGAGAGAGAGAGCACAAGCAGGGGGAGCAGCAGAGGGAGAAACAGGCTCCCCAATGAGTAAGGAGCCCGATGTGGGACTCCATCCCAGGGCCCTAGGATCATGAACTGAAGGTAGACGCTTAACCGACTGAGCCATCCAGGCATCCCTTTTAACACTGTTATTTATAAAAATATAGCTACACATAGATTGATTAAGGGAAATGTTGATTTAAAAAGCCCCTACAACTTCTAAAATTCAAGAACACACAAGAGTACTCGAAGCGCACCTGCGTGACATAAGCAGCATTTCTCCTGCTCCCACTCCCTGCCTCGGCCATCACTCAGTCTGTGTGTAAGCTTGACAGCATTTGTTCATGCTTTGCAAACATATCTACACAGAAGTAGGGTTTTCTTTTGTCATTATTTTCACAGAAATGGGAATCCTATAATTATTGTCCTGCTAGCATGATTTGTTTTCTTTTTATTATGAACTTTCAGCTTAGTGCATAAAAACTTTATTTATTTATTTTTTAAAAAGATTTTATTTATTCATTTGACAGAGTTCACAAGTAGGTGGGGGGTGCGGGGGCTGGGAAGCAGGTTCCCTGCTGAGCAGAGAGCCCGATGCGGGGCTCGATCCCAGGACCCTGCGATCATGACCTGAGCCAAAGGCAGAGGCTTTAACCCAATGAGTCACCCAGGCGCCCCTAAAAACTATTTTCAAAAAAGATTTTAATTTTAAGGTATCTCCACACCCAGCATGGGCTCAAACTCCCAACCCTGAGATCAAGAGTCACATGCTCTACCAACTAAACCAGCCAGGTGTCCCTAAACCTTATTTTTTTAAAGGCTGGATTGTATTCCTTAGTTGAGCCCTTCTCTTAGTGTGGAAATTTAAACAGTTTTGCATTAGAAGTTATGTTTATATAAACATTCTATATATTCATATATCATCTTTATGCATTTGTGCTAAAACTTCTGTAAATTAGGAAGAATAAAATTGTTATCATCTGGTCATTTTTTACACACACACACACACACATACACACACTCATATACACAATTTCCCCTATTTAAATTCCATCAGCATTTCGTGAACAAGTAAATCCTTAATCCTGGATGTTATTAAGCCTTTTTATTTTTTGCCAATTTGAAAGACAAAAAATGGGTATCTCTTTGTTTCAACTTAAGTTTTCTGATCTTGAATGTATTTTCATAAGTTTGGAAGCTATTTGTACTTCTTCTTCTGTGAAATGTCTGTCCAGACTATTTGCTTGTATTTTCTCTTAATGTAATTTTCTTTTGCATAAGTCATACATTAATGTGATATTATGATTTAAAAATTCAAACAGTGTAGAAGTGTAAAGAATTAAAGAAAAAAAATTCTCCATCCAGAAATTAGTTATAGTCAAAAGTTGAGATGTATTTCTCTAGCTAATTTCCTCTGTATGTGGGATACATACATATACAATGTATATATGTGTACGTGATCACAATACATATATTAGTCTCCATCACATTTTTAACTCAACAATATACTTTGTATAGATTTATATATTATATAAATGGTTTTATTTAATAATATGCCATATACATCTATGTAGAATCTTGATTTTTTAACCATTATTTCGTATTCCATAATTTTTCTTCTTTTTTTCATTCCTATTGAATGAACAAATATATCCTGCTTACTGTGCATGAGGTAACCTTCCAGTGCTTGATAAAAATTAGACCATTTCATCATCACAACTATTCCATGGAGTAGACATTACTGGGATCCCCATTTTTATCAAGGAAACTAAGTTACAAAAAGGTTAAGTACTTGCTTGATCGAGATCACACTGCTGGTCATTTGCAGAATAGATTAAAATGTGACTTGAGGGGCACCTGGGTGGCTGAGTGGGTTAAGCCTCTGCCTTCAGTTCAGGTCATGATCTCAGGGTGCTAGGATGGAGCCCCACAGTGGGATCTCTGCTCAGCAGGGAGCCTGCTTTCCCCGCCCCCCACCACCCCGCCTGCCTCTCTGCCTACTTGTGATCTCTGTCAAATAAATAAATAAATAAAATCTTTAAAAATTTTTTGACTTGAAAATTCCCATATTAATAGGCTTAAGTTGTTTCCAACTTTTTGCTCTTTTGTGTAGTGCTGCAAGAAACACCCACGGGACCCAGTGAGAAGCTTGAGGAAGGGAGTGGCAGGAAGTCAGGTCCACAAGGGTTGAGAAGGTTGGAAGGAGGTGCCAAAACAGGCAGGAGAAAGAAGGGCTAAGGGGACGTGGTATGTCCCTGGGCAGTCTACAGAAAGAACACATCTTTACAGCTTTTCTAAGGAAGGAGTAGACCGTGGAGCCCATCAAGTGCAATTTGTCTTGAGGACAAGGTCAACAAGAGCTAGGCTGCTGGGCAAGCTACCATGTGGTAAACTTGAGTATTAGGCCACAGGCGAAGACCTGATAGTCATTATTTTTCAATAATTTGGATGCTAAATATGAAAGAATATCACATTATGTTATCAAGTAGTATATTAATATGGTTTTACTCTGTTTACTTGGCAAATACTCAGTATTTGCAGAATGTTCACTCATATTGAATTGAATGAAATGCATACAGAGTGAACATTTGCTGTTTCTTTTTGGATGATATTTTACAGCTAAAAGAAGAGAAAGGCTATTTTTTAGGATACAGAACTAGGAGATGTATAGAAGAGAAAACTAGCAGTTGAAAAAGAAAAGTAGATGAGAAATGGTAAAAATTAGTAGAAATTGTGAAATGTCTTAGATTGGCCAAACAAAGAGCAAAATGGGCAGAAATTTCCTCCCTTAAGTTGCACTGAATTTGAAAATGTGGAAGTGAGATTAATTTTAGATCTTGAAAAAATTGAGCTCCTCAAAATTATATTTTTAGAATGAACATCGTTATCTTAAAAGTCCTTGTTGCACAGATAGACATAACTTGTTTCTGGATGGGAACATTTAATATCAGAACAGGATCAACTTTCCCCCAAATTAAACTATACATTAAGTGTAATTTATAAAAAAATTCCAATAGAGTTTGGAGGGTTTTGGGGTACCTGGATGGTACATTCGGTTAAGCGACCCGCCTTTTGTTTCTGCCCAGGTCATGATCCCAGGGTGGTGAGTTCGAGTCCCCTCATGAGCTCCGGACTCTATGCAAAGTCTGCTTAAGATTCTTCTCCTTTTGCCCCTCCCCTATGCACTTTCTCTCTCTCTCTCAAATAAAAAAATAAATCTTAAAAAAAACAATTGGAGGGGTTTGAGAGGTAGTGGTAACAGAAATGTAGAAATCTGTGACACAATAAAAATGTCAGAAACAAGTCCAAACATGCATATAAAATTTTTGCCATCTGAAATTAAAGCATTTAGATGTAATGGGGAAAGATGAATTGCTCAATAAATGACACGAACCAAAAATTTGGGGGTGCCCCATCAAGTTGCAAAAAAATTTTTTTAAATAAAAATTTCCATTGCTGGTAATACAGTACAGAAAACAGGACACTCTTGAGGTCTAGGTGGAATATAAATTGATATATTTTTATGTATCAATTTATATAAATAAAAGATTTTATTTTTTTATTTACATAAATAAGTTGTTATTTATATAAATAAAAGATTTTGTTTTTAAGCAGTGGCAACACCTAACTCGGGGCTCGAACTCACAACCTTGAGATCAGGTGTCACATGCTCTGTGGACTGAGCCAACCAGGTGCCCCTAAACTGATACATTTCTGGAGAGAAATTACATATATAGAATCTTTAAGAATATGTATACTTTGGGATGCCTGGGTGGCTCAGTTGGTTAAGCATCTGCCTTCAGCTTAGGTCATGATCCCAGGGACCTGGGATCAAGTCCCACATCAGGCTCCCTGCTCAGAGGGGAGCCTGCTTCTCCTTCTGCCTGCCACTCCCCCTGCTTGTGTTCATTCTCTCTCTTCTCTCTCTGACAAATAAACAAATAAAATCTTAAAAAAATATATCTATACTTTATGAACCAGTACCTCTCCTAAGAATGTACTTTAAAAAAAATAACTGTTTGTGTGTTTAAAGATTTAGCTATAAGAACGTTAACAGAATCATGATTATTTTGTCTAAATTATTTATAAACCTAGTCAGCAGAAGGAGAGGATAGATAAATTATAGCACACTTGCACAATGAAGTACTATACAGTCATCAAAAATATGTATAAAATCAATGAGGTAACATGTATTGAGTACTCACCATGTGCCAAGTCCATCTCTAAGAACTTTCCAGGTAATAGAGCATTTCACCTCCCCACCCCACCCCCATGAGGTAGGGCACTTACCACTTCCATTTTACAGATGAAGAACCTGAATGAGGGTGTCCGAAGCCTTGCTAGTAAGTGGTAGAGCCTGTATCGGAACTAGACGGTGGGGCTCCTGAGCTCACATTCCTAATCATTACAACTGAGGAGCTTAGTTAGTAACAATGGAAAATTCATACGACAGAATAGGTGAAAAGAGTGGTATGAGCTATATGATTCTATTTTCATAAAAGAACATACGTATGTATACTCACAGAAAGAAACTGGAGAGAAACACAGCAAGATGTTAAGTTGTTTTCTCTGGGGGCTGGGATTCTAGGTCATTTGAACAAAGGCTGTTGGTGCCCTGGTCTCCACACGCACGTCCTCATTTGCAGTCCTTTATCTCGGGCCCTAAGTTTCCTAGTCTCGCTGCTTAAGGGCATGTCTGGCATTGTGCGGGGCAGGAGAGAGTGCTAGGGAGCTGATGTCCCCAGAGCAACTCCCACCAATGACGGAAGTCACCCTTTGCTGGGGTGGGTTCTTGTCAGTTTCCTAGAGGGTCCTCGATGGGAATGAGTCCTGTGTTACCCATAGCAGTCCATAGAAGTAATGCATCCAATAGTGCACCTTAGATTTTTTTCTTTTTTAAAGATTTTATTTATTGATTTGAGAGAGAGGGAAAGAGAGCATGAGCAGAGAGGCTGAGGGAAAGGGAGAGGGAAAGAGACAAGCAGATTCCCTTCTGAGCGTGGGGCCCAACACTGGTTGGGGGGCTCCTTTGGAGATCATGACCCGAGCTGAAGTCAGACGCTTAGCCAGGCGCCCCTGCTGACTGTCTCTCGTCCTCTCACTATCTCATTTCTGCACACCTTCACTGTGCTCCTGGGAGCACTACCTCTTCAAATTCCTTGCACCTCAATCTTGTCTCAGAATTGGCTTGGGGGGAATCCGAACGTGGAGACTAATTTTAATTTTCTGTCTTTTGTTTGTTTTCTTAATGTTTTTTGCAGCAAACTCTGTGTTTTAACAAGTTATAAAAGAAGACAGTGCTGTTGTTTTAAAGAAACTTCCTGGACTTCTAGTTCAGCAAGGTGGTTTGAGCACATGACCCTTATCTCCCTCCCAAGACCTCAATAAATGCCATTACAGGAATATAATATACAAATACACAAAGACAAGGAGGAGAGGAGATGCCAACACCATGGGGACTTGGTAGAGGGAAATGTCCGTGAACAGCGAGCCACAGTCACCATGGAAGGTGGCTCCATGTCCCTTCTCAGCACGGCACAGCCGAGGGTCCAAACTCCATGGCTCCTCACACAGGAGCTGGAGGTTGATCGTGGATATGGGCACCAAGGAGGAGTTGAAGGCAGGGCTGAGAACTCCAGAGAGTTGCTTATGAATTCGGGACAGGCCGGACAACAGATGGTTCCTTTTACTCTAAGTCTTCTAGTACTATTCAACTTTTTGGTAGCGATGTACATATATAATTTTAGTAATTAAAAAAATTAAAAATTTTATTCACCTACTTGTCAGAGAGAGAGCATGCACAAGCAGGGGGAGAGGCCAGCAGAGGGAAAAGCAGGCTCCCCGCTGAGCAAGGAGCCCATTATGGGGCTCCATCCCAGGACCCTGGGATCATACCTGAGCCAAAGGTAGGTGCTTAACCAACTGAGCCACCCAGGCGCCCCTAAAATAAAACTGAAATAGAAATAAAGAAAAAGAAAGAAAGAAAGAGAGAGAGAGAGAAAGAGAAAAAGAAGGAAGGAAGGAAGGAAGAAAGAAAATAAAAAAGAAAAGAAAGAGAAAGGAAGGAAGGAAACAGTATTGAGGCTAAGAAAGGAGTGGGAAGCAAGAATTGGAAAGCACAGCACCACTGCACGTCGTGTGCTGAATTTTGTTACGCAGATGGGCCATGCTGCCTGACCGGATGACACGAGGCCCTCGGAGCAGCCGACCCCAACAGAGACATACACACGCCAGATCCGAGGAGTCATGGAGTCCAGCCTCCATGACTCCAAGACCCACTGGAACCCAGTGGGTCTTGATTATGTAGTGAGGTATTTGGAATCAGGAAGAGAATTCCACGCACTGAGGTTTTCTCTAGATTTAGTAGACACAGACAAACATAAGAAACATCGAGGGTGCATTCTTTACAGTCTCTTTATAGCAGGCTTCATGTCCCGTGTGGTGTTCCCCAAATCCCAGCTTAATCATCAGCACATACTGGGCTGATTAAAGCGCTAAGTGCTTCTCTTACTCTCTAAATCCATACTCCACCACCACCTTTGTTATGCTCTGACTTAAATTCTCCTACCTCCCAAACTTGTAGGTTGAAATCCTAAATCCCAGTATGGCAAAATGTGACCATATCTGGAGATAGAATCTTTACAGCAGTAATCCAGTTAATTTGAGGTCGAGGTCTTAGGGGTGGGCCCTGATCCAACATGACTGGTGTCCTTATAAGAAGGGACAATGCGGATACAAAGACACACACAAAGGGAGGATGATGGGAAGAGGCACAGGGACAGAGGGGCTTCTCCAAGCCAAGGAGAAGGGCTGGGAGCAGATCCCCCCGTCGCAGCCCTCAGAAGGGACCGACCCTGCTCTCATCTTGAATTCAGACTTCTAGCCACCACCACACAGTTGTTGTTGGGTGTTTGTTTTGTTTTGTTTCATAGTAGGCTCTACACCCAACATGGGGTATAAACTCACAACCTCTGAGATCAAGGGTTGCACACTCCACTGACTGGGCTAGCCAGGTGCTCCTAAAGCACACAGTCTTTAATACTTTGTTAATGACACCCAAGGATTATATAATAATCCTTGCTTTTCATCCCTAACATGTCCATTTTCTGCATAAATACTTTTGCCCATTGTGATGTGGCTGGTCAGTAGAATAAGCTCACTGTCCTTTACGGTTGTTGTTTCCAATGACTCATGCAACACTGCATCAAAAACTAATGAGGTACTGTATGGTGACAACATAACATTGAAAAAAAAGGTCATGAGTTTTGGACAACATAACATTTAAAAAAGGTTTTGGACAACAACATTTAAAAAAAAAGGTTTTGGACAACATAACATTAAAAAAAAGGTTGTGAGTTTTGGACAGGTCCTAGGAATAGGTGACTCTGGGACCACAGTCTCTGACCGAGCGATCTATGATGACAGTCCTCGATAAGTACTTTTATTATACTAATTGGAAAGAGGATGCGGGGTCTGGCTAACTTGTACACCAGCAGCTCCCAAGTCACGCACAGGCATATGTTAAAAGACGTGGTGTAGGGTTGACTTTGTGGCCACTTACCAAGTTCCTGTAAATGTGAATTCCGTGCAGCTGCAGCTCCTGGGGACTGGAATGTGGCTATTTTAATGCAAAATTGTCATGTATAAGACTGCGGCAGGCCTGCTCTCTGGTGGCCAGCTCAGCCTCTAGCTAGGTGCCAGCCTTCTGTCCTCAGTCCCCATCCGAAGATCAGAGCTGTATACCTCTGACACCTGCAGGGATTTGGAGCTAAATTTCTGGCGAAAGGAATGATAAATATTCTATCTCCAATGTCCTATCAAGAAAGTCTAATGTGGGGGCGCCTGGGTGGCTCAGTGGGTTAAGCTGCTGCCTTCGGCTCGGGTCATGATCTCAGGGTCCTGGGATCGAGTCCCACATCGGGCTCTCTGCTCCGCGGGGAGCCTGCTTCCCTCTCTCTCTCTCTCTGCCAGCCTCTCTACCTACCTGTGATCTCTGTCAAATAAATAAATAAAATATTAAAAAAAAAAGAAAGTCTAATGTGTACAAATCTTTCATGTTCCGAATAGCATCTTGATGTGCAGATTAAGTTAATGTGAGGCAGGGAGATGTAATAGCCCCTGGAGATGAATGTTTCTCCGGGGGCGAACTCCCCACAGGCTGGGTGGTGAAGCAGCTCTTACCCTCCCATCAGCCGCCAGATGCAATGCTACCTTTTACTGAAGGCACGCAGACCTTCAGACTTCGAAATATGTCCCCATTCACAGGATATAAGGGATGTGTCAATTTCCTAGGGGGGCTGTAACAAAGGGCCACAGAGGGCATGGCTGAAAATGGAAACGCACTCTTTTACAGTTCAGAAGGCTAGACTAAGCTCCAAGTCAGGATGTCAGCAGGGCTGCACTCCCTCTGATGCTGGAGGGGTGCCCTTCCTTGCCTCATCCTGGCTTCTGCCGGCTTGGGGGTCATCTCCGGCATTCCTTGGTTTGAGGCTGCAGAACTCCAGCCTCTGCCCTCACCGTCACGTGGCCTTCTCCCTGGGTCTCTGTGTCCTCACATGACTATCTTCTTCTCAGGACCCCAGTCACAATGACTTCATTCTAATTAACATAGGTAATAAACCTATTTCCAAATAAAGACAAATTCTAACATACTGGGCGTTAGGACTTCAGTATATTCTTTTGGGGGTGGGATGGTGCAATTCAACCCATTACCAAGGGATAAGATAAACTTCACATATTTCTGTTTTGAGGACAGCTCATATGGCAGCAATTTCATTTAATGAGACAAAATCTTATCAGAACGTGCGTAAAACACATAAGCATAGTTTAAAAATCGTAAGGCAAATATCTATGTAACCCCCAACTTGGGTCAAGAAACAGAATCTTGGGGTGCTTGAGTGGCTCGCTTGGTTCAGTGTCTGCCTTTGGCCGGGTTGGGATTCCAGGGTCCTGGGATCGAGTCCCACATCAGGCTCCTTGCTCAGCAGGAAAACTGCTTCTCCCTCTGTCGCTCCCCTTGCTCGTGCTCTCTCTCTCTGGCAAATGAATAAATAAAATCTTAAACAAAAAGAAAAGAAAAGAATCTTGCTAGTACCAGAGAAGCCCCCTGCACACCCTTCCTTCATCAGAACCCTCCTCCAGGGTCCACCCAGCATCCCACACTGAATTTAGTTGTCACGTTTCCTTGAATCTGTGCCAGTTTTTCATTCTTTATCTTCCATGACCTTGATATTTTTGAAGAGTACTAGTCTTTTTTTTTTTTTTTTTTTAAAAGATCTTACTGGAGAAAGAACAGGTGTGGCGAGAGGAGCAGAGGAAGAGGGACAAGCAGAGCAGAGCCCAACATGGGGCTCAATCCCATGACCTGAAGCCTAAATCGAGAGTCAGCAGCTCAACTGACTGAGCCACCCAGGCACCCCACTAGTCACTTATTTTAACAATGTTCCTCAGTGTGGGTTTTTCTGAGGTTTCCTAATGATTTTGTTAAGGTTGTACATTTTTTGGCAAGAATCCCACAGAACCCTGCCCTTCTCAGCACATCCCATCAATGGTACATGATGTCCTCACATCTTGATCATTTGATTAAGGTGGTGCCAAATTGGCTAACCATCAAGTTAGTATTTTTCCTTCTGTAACAATATCTTATGGGGATACACTGAGCCTACGTACATATCTTATTTCTTGTCATTCTTTTGCCCATTGCATTCAACATTCATCAATGATGCCTATCTTTAACAGTTACTGTGTTTTTGAGGATTTTGTTTGCATCATGCTTTCTAGCTCCACTGATTGGTATTCTACTGTAAGGAAAAGCTGCCTCTTTCCCTCATTTATTTATGCCATTATTCATTTGTACCATGGATATTTGGTCCCATGGTTTACGATCTTACTACTAACACGAGTTACTTTTTTCAAAGCATTCCCGATTTGGCCATCAGAAGCATTAAGTTGGCGCCTGAGTCCCTAGTAATACCCCCCTTTCCATTCCCGTCATTTTATGAGCACTCCCTTATTTTTCTGGCATCAAGATATTCTGGACTTATTTTACGACTTTCCTGCCCCAGCCCTGGAATCAACCATTTCTCCAGGGTGCCCTAGTTCCCTTAATAGAAGATATTTAGAAACCAGTATCTGCGTACTAGGTGTGCTCACAGCTGCTGGGGTGTCTTTACTTTTGGGCCCTTCTCAGAGTAGACAAAACTAGGAAAGGTGTATTTTCTCACTCATCTACCTGTATTTCTCTGTGCATCCATACACAGAAAAACCGTTGAGTTCCTAACACCTCCAATTTCAATCCAACACCACAGGGTCCATTCTAGTCTTTCCCAACTTTTATTTGTGACTTTATTCAATAATGAAAACCTGCTTTCATTATGGACCTTTCATTATCCACAATATATTTATTTGGCTCAATCTAAATATGCTAAAGGTGTTTTTAGAATTGCTAATCCATACATCTCTACTACCTACAACACAATTGTGTATAGCAATTATCTTTAGCCTTATAGAGTCATAACCTGTTTCCCAAAGTTGCTGCTTGTATGCTAGTTTTCTTTCCTGTCCCCTTCAGTGTGGTAATGTCACTCATTTGTAATATAGGCAGGGTCATTCATTCCAAGTTCCCTGAACATCATGGTTGGTTTTAATTATTTTTGGAGTACTGAAAACACTACTATGGTTCTGAGTCAGACTAAAGAAAAATGTCTACTGAAAGAGAGGTCACTTAGCCCAAATACCCCATTCCCAATCCTCCTTATTTTCTATACCAATCCTACTCACCCTCTGTAGGTAACCAGTCTTTTTAGTTTTCTTGCTTGTTTCTTTTGCACAAATGAGCAGATACATGCATACTTTCTTATATTACCTTCTTGATTCCATTATGGTAACCTGTAGACACCCTTGAACTTCACTTTTCTCCCTTCATATATCTTGGAAATGACATCAGTTCATAGAGCTCTTCTTCATGCTTTGTACAGCTGTGTAGGGCTCCCTTGGGTGGATGTCCCATGGTTTATTCAATCATTCTATGCACATTTAGGTCATCTCCAATTATTTTGCAATTACAACCAATGTTGCAATGAGCAACTTCATGCCTATGTGCTTTTGCATTGTTGCAAGGTTATCATCAGGGTATTTTCCTAGAAGTGAGATCGCTGGATCAACAGCACTCTCTCTCTGGCAAATGAATAAATAAAAATCTTAAAAAGAAAAAACAAACAACAATCTTAGGTATGACCGAGTTCCTCTCCAGCAACACATTACATTTGCACTTCCACTGGCAACATCTGAGAGTGTTTGACCAACAGAATGTGCTGTCATACTTTAAACATCTTCCAGTCTCACAGGTGAGAAATATTTCCTGTTTTATTTCTGTATGCTTGAATTTTTATATTTTAGGGATACTTAAGAATCTTAAGGGTGAACTGGTTTTTTTTTTCCCCTCATCAGGACTTTCATCCTTCATCCTTCAATTTTAAGAGTTGGGCTCATGATATTAAAAACCTTTTGAATACTGAAATAAACATACTGGCCCTTTAAAGCTTCCCATCATGACTTCAACCAAGTAAGTACTATTATCTAGTAAATATCAATGTAATTATCAAATGCTCTACCATGGGGCTAGGTTCCATTTTCATTTGAACACCAAAAGACACGTAAACTCTTTTTTCTAAGATATACAGGTCGGTATTTCAGTCTCTTTGTAGTCAATTCTTGTTTATTATGAAACAAGATTTTCTTTTCATTATTTTTTTAGCTTATATAGTCAAACCCTATCCTGTCAATCTTAGTACTGAGCTTTGAAAGGGTTCAACTACCTATGAGAGAATATTTAATGTGTGCCAAAGCCAGACATAAGTCACTGCTGGAGTGATTAAACACACTTTGGTATCATTTACATTTCTACCCCTCTTGACTATGAGGACAAATAAGGGCTATTTTCCTGTTAACAGGCTATTTTAAAATGAAAAACAAACTGTGTATGAAGTGTTGGTTTAGCTCCCATGTTGTTTGAATTACATACCAAATTATATGCTACTCTTTCAAAAATTTGCTCCCGATTCAGTTGTCTTCAATTCAGAAGACAAATATTAACACTGTCTTTATGAAGATTACAACTTTGGAATGCTACATGTTAAGACATTAAAAGTTGTATTTAGTTTTTAGTGACTGATTTTTCCTCTTAAGTGTGTCCACAGATGCTGCAGAAATTGATCAAAGTTCAATTAAAGACTCAATTATAGTATTAAAGATTCAATTACAGGTGCCAATATTATAGTATTTATGATAGGAATATAGGAATAAAATGCACAAAGAGTAGAAGCCAATACTGTTTTCTTTGTCAACCAATGTAAAGGGTTCATTATACATATTCTTTAATAGTAGATGAGCTTTGTGGAAGAAGTGGTAATGAATTATAGAGAAGTCTACTACTCACCCTGCTGCCCAAGTTGGAAGCAGATTAAGGGTCCTGTGGTAAGGCCTGTAGGAGGGCTCCGTCTTTTCTTAGGGTATTAAAATACATGTGCTAGTCCGCTACTGTTTGTGTTTACCATTTGTTTCTCCTCCTATACTTGATTTATAGAAGAATTAAGGGAGATGGATGGAAAAGAAACACACTGAACTTTGGGTAAAGTTAACAGCGGTTTCAAAATAACAATTTCCAAAAAAGCACCCTCTTCCCAGTACAGAGCAGAACAAGTCTTGGTTGTCTCAACATTTTTTACTCATCATTAATGACAGTGAATTTTATATGACCACTTTAAGGAGAGACAAGTTTATAATAACAATCCTCAAGAAACTTGGTTTCCTCTCACCTTTCCCTCTTGCCACAGGGGGTTCATTAAAACAAACCTAAGATGACATTAGGTGTTTTCCCACAAGAGTAATGGCAGGGCTCTGACGAGAGTATTGCTGAATCTTCAAGGAAGACCCGCAGAAGGTTGAAGTCAGTGAGTGAACTGAAAGCAGTTTCAAACTTAGAACTTCTTTACAAACCTTCTTCTAGTTTGAATGCACTTTTATGCTGGCTGAAAGGCAGGAAATACTTGCTTACATCATCCGTCACAAAAAGGATTTCAATATTGTTAAGTCCGATCACATTTAAGCAAAAATTTTTAAAAAGGTGTTAAAACATGCTGACCCTTTAAAAATATGCTCAAATAAATACATGTGGATGTACTAAAAAAAAATTTTTTTTAAATGATGTGGTCATAATAAAAAAGGAACACTTTTATACATAGGATTTTATTTTGCACTGCTGTAACAATTTCATTATAGACCAAGGGAGGGGGAAAAAAAAGGATAAAACCACCACACTGAGTAAATTACTAAAGCTTTTCTACTTTTGACAGGATTTTCCATCTGGTAGATTTATTGTCATATCCCCTTCAAAACAGACAAGATGCTTACCATATTTTAAGATTATAGGTTGCCACTGAAAGAAAAATTTTACACAGTCACTGTACATCAAGGTTGAAAAACTGTCCTGCATGAAAAATATACTTAGAAATCATGTGAATAAAAGCAAAAGAAAACATTATTGTGTTTAAGGAAAGATTAAAGTCCTCATAATGTGCCATCTAAATGTGGACATTCATTCTTCTGGGAGTCGCTAAGGTGTAGGGAGTTCTTGCTTCTGCCCATTTCACTCATTATACTGTGTTTGTACCCAACAGTATTCATTAAGGCAAACAAATCCTTTTCTGAAGAGGTCTTAAAGAAACTGTGGACATATAGCAAACTTTTGGCATTAAAACAGGTTAACACATACATAGCCTTTAGTAATGTACATTAAGCATATTTTCTTGGACTAGTGACAAGAAAAGATGAACATGCTTGTTAACAATGTCAAAAAGTTTAAAATTCAGTGTCCAAGCAATTCCTAACAATGCTTCTGTAGCTTTAAGCTCTAAACAGTATAGAATTTATGCAAATGCATTAAAGAATTCAAGCTTGGCAAAGTACACCCAAGCAGGTTAAACTGTATATACAGAAAGTAAATGATAAATACAGAATTAAAAGAGTCCTTCTGGTTTTCCTTACAGCCTTGAAAATTGACAAACTTTTTGAGGACAGTTCTAGAATATTAAACATTAGGTCACCACAGGTGTGAAACCTAACCACACAAACTGATTTAAAATACTCAAGATGACTTTGTAGTGTTTAATACAGTTCAGTTCGTAGGTAAGGGCACAAGACAACATTTAACAAAAATAATCACATCAATTGACCTAGAAATCAAATGCAAATAGATATGAATACAATCTCCAAAATCTGTCTTTTTTAAGTGAACATTAACCATTTATTCAAAGTTATACAAGAATTTGAAGGATTAAAGTCTCCTGTGACATAAAGCCATTTCAAATAGCTTCATGTCTCAGCTGAGCAGGAGGAGAGAGTGAAAGAGGAAGTGAGGAGCCACATTTGGGCAGCGAGACAGTAAAAACGGACTCAACAGCAGCCTCCCCCGGCCTGCTGTCCTCCCTGATTGCCTGCGTGTGTGGCGTTAGTAGCAGCGTGCTGAGGGCCAATTTTAATGCCGTTTGCCTGAAAGAGAAAGGGTAAAGAAATAAAAAATGTCAACGGGCCCCAACCAGATAGTAGAGTTTAACTAAATTTAAAGAACTCTTAATGACATAATTTCTCCACAAATGACTGGGGGGGAAAAAAAGACATTAAGTGGATTTTTGCCGCCATTACAACAGTATCTCTGAGGGGGATGTTCCTTCCTTTTGAAAATAATACTGTGGAAATCTTTCTGAAAAGAATCCTTTATCCTCCCAGGTACTTATGAGTAGACAGAACCCGAAGTGCCGCTTGGCGGGGTGTTCCCAGAATGGAGACGCTGTTTAAAACGATTACTGCAAGTCATCTTTAAAGGATAAAAATACGCACAGCCCTGTACTGCTCTAAGATGACGTCCAAGCTTTTCTCTAGACGGCGTTTCTGCCCCATGTTGAATCAGCTGCGCAGGCTAAGGGCATATGAGTGTTCTGTGTCATCAATAATTTCTATGATCCCCAAAGACATGGCAGCTCGCCAAGAACCCACACACAGAGTAGTTCTTTCATTCATCAAACTCACACTTCTGTCTCAGCCCTCACTCCCTCAAGTGGATTTTTACCTACAAACACAACACTTGGAGAAAAGTAATACAGTAGCTTCAGAAATTAAGCTCTGAAGGAAACTTTCCGTCACAGTAAATCTCAGCTTTATAGTGCTTGGCAGTTGCTCTGCCCCGGTAGTAGCCTGGGGGTTTCTGGCACTCGCTCAGTATTGACAGCAGCTGATGTGGTTTCTTCTCGCTCTTTTGACTCCTCTTTAATAAAAAGCATGCCCTATGGCTCATTGGTTTTGCCCCCTCTGGGCTGGTAGCAACTTCTTGAGGAATCAAGGAGTCAGACTTGGCACTGGGCCAAATAAATCGCACGGCCTGTTGGCTCCTGACAGCACATTACACTCGAAGAGGCCCCGCACACAGCAAAGCAGTCAGCTACTATATGAAACCAGACAGACACAGTGAGTGTTCCCTTTTAAACGAAGGCCCAATTACTGTTCCAGTTATCTGGCATTAGTCTCTGACTGCTGTCTTTAAAGTAACTCCAAATCTGCCGCACAGAAGCCTAGTAGATAGGATTTAGGAAATATAGTACCTCCAAATTAAAAGAAACAAGAAAATCAAGTACATTCTGGAAATCTTAGGTAGACTGCTGTCTGTTTTAGCAAGGAATACTGAGACCTATAGGGAAGAGCCTCATGTATGTACAGGCCAGGAGCCACACACACAATAAAGGATTCTTAACACTGTGCTTTCCTAATTGCAACTGTGGGAGGGATAAGGGTTTTTCTCTTGGGAGCACCAAGTCTCAATATGGAATGGCAAAGATATTTATGTCAAAGTAAATAATCTACCAAATATACACATAAACATTCTGAAATAAATAAGTGCATAGTGGGGAGTTAGGTCAGAAGGATAACTTTTGGTAAACACTGAATTATATGCTTCAAAGCTTTACATTTCATCCTAATCATATTCGTCAAATAATTTTACAAAAAAAACAAAACCAAAAACAATGCCAATTGCCAAGTACATATATTAGTCTCCTGAAAACATGCTATGCTATACTGGGAGTCATTTCCAAATTGGGTATTTCCCTCTTTCAAGCTAGACAATAGAGAGAGCCTTGTGCATTAGTAACATAGTATGTGCATTTACACACTAGAAGATTATTCCCCAAAGCAGAGGACACCATATGGACGCATGGATGAAAGTGGATTTTCTTCTCTTTTTGGAGGGTTTATCTTTTTTTTTGCAGTGTGTGCAATAAATGGTCACTTATTTTAATCCATTTTCACAAAGTGATGCCCTACTAGAACATAAACATTTACCTACTATAGAACACTGAACAAATCTTCAGTTAGAGGGTTATAAACTAACAATGTGTTAACGGACATCACAGACCCATTTTTAAGAATTTCAAAAAATCCAAACTTCTAAATCCATGTCATAATTAAAATTCAACTCTAAATTAATATTAACCAATAATATTTATTTGTACATATATATATGTATATATACCTCGTTATTAATGTCGAAGACTCCTTCTTGGATTTTCTCATAAATTTCTTTTGCTGTATTAATAAATGCCTAAAATATAAAGTAGAGAAATTGATTCAAATTATTTAAAATCACAACAGTAAAAGAACATTATGTAAAAACTCTGTAGAATTTCATTATGTTCCATGTAAGAAAATCAACCAATGTAATACAGCATGTTAATTAATAAAGGACAAAAACCATGTGATCACTTCAACAGAGGCAGAAGAAGCATTTAACAAAATCCAATAACCTTTCATGATAAAAACACTCAACAAGATAGGATTAGGAGGGGACTTCCTCAACAGCATCTATGAAAAACTTACAGCTATCATCATACCAAGTGGTGAAGACCGAAAGCTTCCTTAAAGATCAAGAACAAGGCAAGGACGTATACGAATGTTCATTATCAGCAGCAAAAGCCAAAAAGTGGAAACAACATAAATGTTAATCTACTGATGAGTAAAAAGCAAAAGGTCGTATAACCTTACAGTGCAATTATTACTCAGCCATAAAAAAAAAGTGAAGTACTCATTCATACTATAATGTGGATGAATCTTGAAAACATTACGCTAAAAGAAACCAGATGTAAAAAAAAACCAACATAGCATGATTCCATTTATTGAAATGTCCAGAAAAGGTCAATCCATAGAAAGAGATTATCGGTTGCCAAGGATTAGGGAAACGGGGAGTCACTGATAATGCGGTATGGGGTTTCTTTTGGGGTGATAAAAACGTTCCTGAGTCAGATATTGGTGATGGTTGAACAACTCTGTGAATATACTAAAACCTACTGATGTGTATTCTTTAAAATAAGGGTAAATTTTATGGCATATGAACTATATCCCAAAAGAAAAATTCATCAGTGGAGGGGGCAGGCAGGGATACCACACATAAGAAAAAAGATGTCAGTTTGATACAGTGCATGAACTTCCATGCTGAAACGAGGTTACTCTTAGAGACCACTGTTCCATACACGATCCTTTTCACCAGGGCAATGTATTACTTAATATACAGTTTAAAGAATCAAAGGATGCTTATGATAAAGAGATAAAAAGCAGCTCAATTTTTATGCTGTGTTGAATGAAGTTTCACCCTTTTCCCATGTAGCATACTACTAAACTGACCCAAAAAAAAAAAATAAAAATCAGTGTTAAAACACTGATCAAATTAAGCCTCTAAACACCAAATGAATCCACAAGGATTCTCTACGTAAAACAGTAAGCTATTAGGGGGCACCTGGCTCAGTCAGGAGAGCATGTGACTCTTGATCTTGGGTTTGTGAGGTCTAGCCCCACGGTGACGGTAAAGATTACTAAAAACACAAACAGGGGCGCCTGGGTGGCTCAGTGGTTTGGGCTGCTGCTTTCAGCTCGGGTCGTGATCTCAGGGTCCAGGTTTTTTTTTACATCTGGTTCCGCAGGAAGCCTGCTTCCCTCTCTCTCTCTCTCTCTCTCTGCCTGCCTCTCTGCCTACTTGTGATCTCCGTCTGTCAAATAAATAAATAAAATAAAAAAAAATAAAAACACAAACAAATGCAAATAAATTTTGAGATGTTTTATATGAATAGTGCCAGTGTTACCGAAGGTGTTCATAAATTCATGTTCTAAACTATCTCATCTGAGAAAGCACAGATAACAGCATTCATTTTCTAAGTTGGGCCCCTTCAGCAAGCGTTCTCTGAAAATTCATAAAAGAAGGCAATTCTCTGCTAGCATGACCACAGATTTAAGTCCAAATTTATAAAGTAAACAGGTTCATGGAAATGAACCAATCCTACTTTTCATCTTTTCCACACTGGAAACATTTCTCGGCTGAACTTGCCACCGGAGCTTTTGTTTCCTAATTAACAGGACTGATATGTTTTCACCTTTAAAGGCCTTACAGCTCCCCAGAGTAATCAATCTACCGCAGCTCAATTACTGCACCAAGAACACACCAGTCGGCAGTGGAGACGTGAGTGACTACGGCAGGGGCGCGGAGATATGAATATGCATAAACTCTAAGTGGCTGATCGAATCATCAGAGAGGGTCATGAGAATTTGCAGCAAAATAATGAGAAGAATTAATCACTGCAGATTCACAAGGCACTTAGGAAGCGAGTGTGCTTTTCGTGTGCGCTGGAGTTACAGTGAAGGAAAAACTGGCTTCCAGCCAACTCCGAATTGATTCACATTCCTCAAAATTGAAGTTACCCTTATAAATAAAGGAAAACTTAACTTTATTTCCAATAATATGTCAATTACGGTTGATGGTCTCAGAACCCGGACTAACTAAATATTGAAGTCAACAGATTCATAAATTCACAGGGCTCGAAATCCTTAAAGGGGCCCCTGCATGTATACATCTCCCTAGAACATCAGACAGAACTACAAGATTCCATAAAGGAGTTACAACTTCATATAAACAAGCATTTTTAAAAAAATTTTTATTTATTTGACAGTGAGAAAGACAGAGAGCATAAGCAGGGGGAGCGGCAGGCAGGCAGGCAGAGAGGGAAAAGCAGGCTCCCCACTGAGCAGGGAGCTGATGTGGAGCTCAGTCCAGGGACTCCAGGATCATGACCTGAGCTGAAGGTAGACGCTTAATGACTGAGCCACCCAGGCGTCCCTAAACAAGAGTCTGTATTATAAAAGACACTAAATGTGCCAATTTATGTACAAAAATGGACATTTTTGCGAAACTGTTGATGAATCATTTTAAAAACTGGCTCAAGAAAGCTATGCGATATTAAGATTTTTAAGTCACTACTAATTTTGTAGTACTGAATAGTACTTAATATTTAAGTACCTTTAAGAACAGTTGTACTCAATGGACTTAAGATGTATTTTATATCTGGGGTGCCTGGGTGGCTCAGTCGTTAAGCATCTGCCTTTGGCTCAGGTCATGATCCCAGGGTCCTGGGATCAAGGCCCATATCAGGCTCCCTACTCCAAGGGAAGCCTGCTTCTCCCTCTCCCACTCCCCCTGCTTGTGTTCCCTCTCTCGTTGTCTCTCTGTCATATAAATAAATTTTAAAATCTTACAAAAAAAAAAAAAGGATGTATTTTATATCAGAATGACATGCAATTAATTTCATTACAAATTGAAATATATAAATAGTTATATTTCCATTCATAATTCTCATCATCTCAATGAAATAGTCTTTTTTTTTTTTAAATTTGTTTATTTGTCAGAGAGAGAGAGAGCACACAGGCAGGCAGAGAGGCAGGCAGAGGCAGAGGGAGAAGTAGGCTCCCCGCTGAGCAAGGAGCCTGACACGGGGCTCGATCCCAGGACCCTAAGATCATGACCCGAGCCGAAGGCCAGGGCCCAACCTACTGAGCCACCCAAGTGCCCCATGAAATAGTCTTTGGACAATGCTATATTTACTTGCCTTCCAACTAATGATTATATACTGAAAATACTGAAATAAAATATCTTCTACTCCATTGGGCATATTAAAAAGATAATAGTATTTAAACAGGTTGTTCTGTTTACATGATGGCAAGATTAATTATATTTAAAATGTATTATTAAGTGATTTATTATCAATCTTAATGAGGCCTTAGTTTAAAGGCCGATGTGACAAATGCAGAAATTAGTTCACATGTTTTAAAAGCCTGTGGCTATCGACTGAAACTGTTGAATCCCCAAATACAATGAACATTAAACAAATATTGTTAAGGCTTATTAGAGATGAGATGAAACTTCTAAGAGAAGAGTCTTGGGTGTTAGAAACAGTATCTGTCCCTCAGAGCTGCAAGCATTTCAAGAACTCAGAAGGGTAAGAGATACCTCTTACAATAACTGGCTAGAACTTTAATTGCTCATTTCACTCAAGTCACTAAAAAGCAATCCCCACATATATTTTTCAAGGTTGCAATATAACAACATGAAACACCTCTAGAACACACAGACAACAATGAAGAAATGAGCAACAATTTAACTAGATACCACAAAGCCTTTACACTAAAGCTCTCCTGTTTTCATAGGACAGTCTTAACTTGAAATTCCTTCCAGTTCTAAATGTAATTTAAACCAGTTTCACTTCTTCTATTTTCCAGGCTATAGAAACAATTTTTGAGGAGGGGGTAGGATAAAGAAAAGAGGAAGCACACCTGGGTGGCTCTTATGGTTAAAGCATCTGCCTTCAGCTCAGGTCATGATCCCAGAGTCCTGAGACTGAGTCCTGCATCGGGCTCTCTCTCTGCTCAGCAGGGGAGCCTGCTTCTCCCTCTGCCTGCCATCCCCCCACTGGTGCTCTTTCTCTCTGACAAATAAATAAATAAATAAAATCTTGGGGGGGGGGGGGGGGAAAAGGGAAGCATGCATGAGGGCATGTCTGTGAGTGGTAGGCGGGGATGAACCCAAGCAGTATTAGGGGCAGAGGCAATGGGGGAGCCTGCATACGGCGGCAGGTGTGGGGACAGCAAACTTGGGGACATCTCAGAGCTCCTCATGGAAGAGTACAAGTGCTAATGACGATGGTCCATGTCATTAAGGAGAGAGGCTGCAACCCAGTAAATTAATCTACCTTGAACACTTATTTATTATCAGAAAAATGAAGCAAGTTGATGGCACACCTACAGAAAATTTTTAGCATTAGTTAAATACTGTCAAAGCATGACAACCTAAAGATCCCTCTTTTTTGCCACATAAGTCAGAACTGTAAGCAAGAACACTGTACACTTCTATATTCCACCAATACAATCAAATCTGAATATTAATAGGTTACAGAATAGGAAAAAACATTTGCTGAGAAACCGATGTCAGAAGATTTCATTATTCACACTGTGGAACAAACAGTATCTAGGCAGATCCACAATTATGAAGTAGAAATAGATTTCTGTGTAGCCAACTTAATTTGTGAGCCTCTTGCTTTCCCATGCAGGACTGCACTCCAGGATCAGAGAGGCCTGACTCTCTCTTCATTTTACCATTAGCTCTCCCCTTTGCCCTACTTTGATGAACTGCCACAGTCAGTTCTTTACCTTCATTAGCCATTAATTGCCCTCTATCTCAGACACTAATCTTTCAGCCCCTGGCATTAATAATACCTAAATTTAAGTCCATTTTCAGTGACTTCCCTAGCAAAAATTAAAATAAACATAACCACAAAATGCATCATAATTCTAAGAAATATTCAACACACTAGCTGACGCCTATCTTGCCAGGTGTCATTCACCCAGTGGCAGCTGTTAAATTGTTACCTTAGACTCAGTACTTCCCTGGTCCTATGGAAGATAATAGGGAAGAGGAGGATAGTTCCTATTGTTGCTGAACTGAAACAATTCAGTTGGGAGAATCTAAGAACAAGGGCTTAAATCTCTGTTGAAGATGCAGGAAAATGACACTTTCTGCACTGACAGAGGGAGAATGTGTGCAGGGCAGGACTGAGGCAGGTCTAGATGTAGGCCAAGGACATCAAATGCTTCAGGGGCATTCCTTCACAGCCAATGAGAGAGAACAGAGGCAGAGGCAAACACAGAACAAAGTTTCATTTTTATTATAGTTTAACAGTTTTTAAAGCAAAATACTGAAGACTGTCGACAATAAAGTAAAAAGATTTGTTATTTCTTTATGTCACATGCTGCCACCTGGTGGCAAGAGAAAAACTATACCATCTGATAGGTAAGAATTCAAAACAAATCAAAGTATCTCAGTTTCACTGAAACATCCTGAACAGGGGTATGCCCAGATGGCTCAGTTGGTAGAGCATGTGGCTCCTGATCAAAAGGTTGTGAGTTCAAGCCCCATGCTGGGTGCAGAGACTGCATAAAAGTAAGTCTTTAAATAAATAAACATCTTAGATGACAGCAAAATATGCTGTGCAATCAGTTGATTCTTCAGTTTTTTTCTTAGAACTAGGGAATGTGAGGTAACTAAAATGTTTAATTTTCTTCTCAATTCCTAATCAATGCTATGAACATTACAGGTGTCCATGTGATGATGCTAATAATAACCAATATTTACCATGCTAAGTAATTTGCACAGGTTTTCATAATTTCTGAAAGAAATTCAAAATACATGTAAAAATAAGAAAATTAACTTTAATTTGCTTTCATCTGCTTCCAAGAAGAACTGTGGGATGACATTCTCCCTATACTATTAGCAGAATGGCCAAGGGTAGAGCTCTAGAACCAGACTGTCTAGGTTCTAACCCTAGCACCACCTCTTACTAGATGTGTTGCTTTGGACGCACTGCTTACTGTCTCTGTAGCATGAGGATACTGATGATATTAATGCCTACTTCACAGAATCGTTGGGAGGATGAACGTGTAGAGCACTGAGAATGGTGCTTGGCAAGTAGTAAGCACTCATGGCTTGTTAGCCTTCAGCATCATAAATGTGTGAGTGCGATGATGTGTGGGGAGCAACAGAGAAGAACGTACACATGTGAAATGCGAATGTGTCCTGAAACACAGCAGAGTAAAGGAGAGAAATGGTGATCAAGATCAAGGGGCATCTGGGAGGCTCAGCTGGTTAAGTGTCTGCCTTCAGCTTAGGTCATGATCCCTGAGTCCCAGATAGAACCCCACACTAGGCTCCCTGCTCAGCAGGGAGTCTGCTTCTCCCTCTGCTCCTCATCCCGCTTGTGCTGTCTCTCACTCTCCCTCTCAAATAAATAAAATCTTTAAAAAAAGAAAGGTAAAAAAATGGTTATCTCCATTCTTCAGTGAATTAAAGCATCTTGATTTTTAAAAAATGAACATTAAAAAAATAAATTAACAACATACAACATGTACAGTGAGCCCTGAAAATACAGTAAGATAAGGCTTAAATGTTATGCAAAGACAGGGAAGTCATGTGAAAGGAACATCAGACTAGAACTCAAGATTAGGCAGTTTAAACACAAACTCCTTCAAATTCTGTGGCTTTAAAACGTTCTGAGTCTATCTCATTTAGTTTCAGTAAGAAACTAAAGATACATACAACATCCAATACAATAAATAGCTTTCAAATTGTATTTCATGGACACCTTGTAGGGCATGAGGGAGAAGGAGGGAGAGCCCAGTGAAAGGAGAATGAAACTGCTCTTTCCCCCTCATCTTCATGGCATCCCACTCTGCTTTTCTTTCACACGGCTTCCTGTGTTTCATTAGAAGAAAGAGGTCCACTGCTAAATCTGGTCTATAGTAACTCTCACTTTATAGACAGGACTGAGCTGCAGAAGAAGAAATGATCTGTCCCAGACCACACATAGCTGCAGCAGAAGCAAGAGCAGTAGGACTAACACTCTGCCACATTTACCTTCCCTTTATCAGGATCACTTATCTTTAACACAGCTTAAAGGAATTTTCTTTTATTTTATGTGTTCATTTTATTCTATAATGAATTTATAAGGATGCAAGGGTGGCAACACAGAGACCAGTAGAGAGTCTAAAACAATAATCCACATAAGAAATGAAGGCCCGACAAATTAACTGTGGCAACAAGAATGGAAAGCAAGATCAAACTTAGTATCTACTTTGGAAAAATTAACAGGACTTGGTAAATAACAGGGAAAGAATGGTGAGGTATTTAAGGGTGACTCTACTTTTGGCTAAAATGCCTGACATGGGAGGGTATGCTATGAATTGAGATAAATAAAATAGGAGGGGACACGTGGGTGGCTCAGTCAGTTAAGCGTCCAACTCTTTGCTTTCGGCTCAGGCCATGATCTCAGGGTTGTGAGATGGAGCCCTGTGTTGGGCTCCATGGTCATTGGGGAGTATGACTCTCTCTCTTCCTCTCCCCCTCCCTCTGCTAATACTCGCTCTCTAAAACAAACCAATAAATCTTTAAGAAAAATAAAAAGGAAAAAAATCAGGTTTCAAGGAGAGAATGAAGAGTTTATTTTAGACACATGGAATTCTAATGCTTTTATCAGATACAGGTGGAAAGTCTTGGCAGCTGGTGATCTAGATAATTGTGACTATGCACTATAAGTGCATGAGTATGTCAGTGTGTGATATGCACACATTAGCAGGACGTTCTCCAAGAATGTTTAGCTCCTTTAGTTCAGTAAAGAAAGCGGATGCAAATTTCAAAGTTAGTTTGGCTTGGATGATCCAAGTTCTGCTGGGTGATTGCCAAGTAAGGGATAGAGAAACGGATGATGGTCAGCAAAATCTTCCTATTAGGGTCTAAGTGTTTATTAAACACTCCTCCAAGGATGCTGGAAACCTGATAGAGACAGGTCAAATTTCCAGTGAAAAAGTCGTGTGGTACCCTTGACACTGAGAATAGGGTTAAGGGACAAGAATGCTTCCGTTTATACCACATTTCAGTTTTACAGAAATATCTGTTCCACCACTTACAATACAGCCCAAGGCAAGTAAGATGTCCTCTCAACACAAATTAAATTTGGAGGTACTGGGACAGGACACAAACATTAGTAAGGGGCCTTGAAATTGGGTGTTTTTGGTTAGCAAGTCATGTGCTTTCCCTAGACATAGAAATTCACCAACCCTGTCAGATGGCTCGGCAAGCTACTGCAATCTGTCTTAGGGCTAGCTAATTGACTATGCTTTCAGCTATTATCTTGGCTGTATCTATCATTTATTTATTTATGCTTAGATTTTGAGACAGAGAGAGCATGAGAGAGAGGCACACGCATGAGCATACAAGGGAGACGGGTGGAAGGAGAAACAGACTCCCCACCAAGCAGGGAGCCCGATGCAGGACGTGATCCCAGGACCCCAGAATCATGAGCTGAGCTGAAGGCAAACGATTAACTATGTCAACCAGGTGCCCTTGGTTCTATCTTTCAGTACTTCAGCAGCTAAGCCAGGAACTTTTTTCAATAGATTTTTCAACAGTTTGAGATATTTTAAAGATTTTTTAAAAAATTTCTTTATTTATTCAAGACATCTCTACAGCCAACATGGGGCTCGAACACATGACTCCAAGATGAAGACTCAGTCACATGCTCTTCCAATTGAGCCAGTCAGGTGCCCCTCAAGATTTTAAGCAATCTCTACACCCAGCATGGAGCTCAAATTCACAGCCCTGAGTTCAAGAATCAAGTGCTCCACTGACTGAGCCAGTCACGGACCCTAAGAGTTTAAGACTTTTTAAAAGCTATTTTAAATTACTAGACTTTTGCCTCAACATTGTTTGATGTTTATATATTTTTCTGGTTTCCTATAAGTAAAATTGATGCATACAGAGCAAAATAACCCATCAAATGGCTGAGAGAGTGAGAATATCTGATAAGGAGACAACTGTTAAACAAATGGCAAGTTTAATCTCAATTCACACCACAATCATCTTTAGTCCCTAGAGAGAATATAATACTATGGGTTTTGGTAATGTACAACTCTGAGAAAACTGAATTTTCTTAGGAAGAAAGATAGGGAAGGACATAGACACAGACACACTTCCTTTATATATCTATTTATATATTTATATATATAAACTAAAAAATATATATTTAAATATATATTTATACATAAATATATATTTATATATTAAACATATTTATATATACATTTATAAATAAATATATATAAATAAAACTATACACACAGTTACATATATAATTATAATACAATAATACATCACTTCTGAGGCATTTTGAAATCTTCATGAAGTCAGCATGAGGCTTTTGGGAAGGGGTATTTTTCCTAGCCTGCTATAATCTCTGTGACATTTATTCCTGGGTCTAAAAAAAAAAAAATCTTTTCAAACTACCAAGACCCTAGGTAGCTACTGAAAGAAGTTCCTATCAAAGGAGAAGGCAATTTGTTCTGGGATTTCAAAAATCTCCTGGGTTTTAGAATGCTTAGAGCAAAGAAGGTTTAAGACAGAATTCCATCTACATATTAACAAGTGAGACCAAAGCATGAAAGATTAAGACTTAAGGAAAAAGGACAAGATTGAAGTAATTAAATAAATACTTCACCATCCAAACATTTATTATCTACTATACAGGGGAGAAACTGTGCTAGGTGCTGGGAATGCAGAGATGAAAAGATAGTCTGTGTTTTCAAGGAATGTTGCCCTTACGTTGAACCAACATGAAAAACAACAATCATGATAGAGTGCTAAGATAAATTCATGCTCAGGAAGATACAAGAATGAACACAAAGAAAAGAGCACATAATTGCTGACTATGTGGGCATGTGCCTGGTGCTGGTGGTGGAGGGGGCAGGGAAGGTGTGTTGTATGCCATGGCATTCCAAGAGGAGGTATGAGACTTTGTTATATCCTTGAAGGATCAGGTAGGAAGGAAGGGCATCTCAAGGGTAAAGAACACTTTCTGTGGAAGCAGGCTGAGAGAGTACTACCCAGCTGGTAAGCTCTTAGTAGAATACAGAGAGCACACTGTATGGAGCTAACCAATAAAGGGACTTGTCTTCCAAGCTAATGAGCTTGATTCTGAAGCTGTGGGGAGCCCACTACACATCAGGTTAGTAAAACTGGGGAGTGACATTCAATTTTCATTCTAAACATCTCAGAGGCAACAATGTAGAGGATTGAAAAATTAAGACAGGGAATCCAATAGCAATGAGAGAAGAGAGCAACTTGGAAAGATATTTCACAGGAAGAAATAACAAGACACAAGTGGAAAGCAATATATATTCACTGAATAAATGACTATATGTAGGGTCAGGGAAAAAGAAACACTTCAAGACATAGGCTACTGAAGATTCAAATACCCAAAGGAACTGGTTCAGGCAAGAACAGAGAAGTATTTGTTAGAACAGGTAATTAGGAGGTCCAGGGTAACTTTGGCCATGGCAGAGGAAGTTGACCTGTGAACTGAGGTGTGAAAAAGAATGAGGAAATGGAGATGGAGTTTACAAGAAGATAGAAGAGAACATATCCAGAACTGGGAATGACAGGTTTTTGTTTTTAAAATGATTGAAACTTGATTATTTAATTATATGCTGAGAGCCAAGAATCACTAGAGAAGGAGAGGATGAATTCGTTTGAAGGAATGTTTCTAAGGAACAGAAAAAGAGAGTAGCCTTCCAGTTTCTTCCGTTAGTTAACAGAGCTGAAGGAACTCCACAGTCTGTGCCCTCCTCAGAGCCCGGCCCTAGGAGCAGCAGCATCTGCAACACTAGACAGCAGGTTCCAAATGCAAGCTTTCAGGCCACACCCCTGACCTACGAAATCAGAATCTGCATTTTTAACAGGATTCCTAGGTGATCTGAGCACACATTAATGTTTGAGAAGCATAGCTCCAAATACAACTGATTTTGGGGGGGAGGGATTGTTCCTATTATTTATTTTTAAAGTAAGCTCTCCATCCAATGTGGGGCTGGAACTCATGACCCCAAGATCAAGAGTCATATTCTCCATTGAAAGAGCCAGATAGGTCCATTCAATTTTCAGATATTACATATCCCCTACTCCAATTCCATTTTTGGGGGGAGAATGGTTAAATCACACTGGGAAATCTCTGGGTTAAATAAAAAGTGAACAAGCTTCTTAACAGGAGTTCCTCAGAAACTAATAAACTACTGGGAATTCTGGTTTTTCTACAAGGGGGATACATACCAGCTCCTCCTAAACATGTTTTTCATGAAACCTTATGCAGAGGTGACAATTTTATTCTATTATTTTATTTTAAATATTTATTTATTTATTTGACAGAGAGAGAGAGATCACAAGTAGGCAGAGAGGCAGGCAGAGAGGAGGAAGCAGTCTCCCTGCCAAGCAGGACCCTGGGATCATGACCCGAGCTGAAGGCAGAGGCTCAACCCACTGAGCCACCCAGGCAACCCCTCTATTATTTAATTTTTTAAAAAGATTTTATTTGAGAGAGAGAGAGCACAAGCAGGGGGAGCGACAGAGGGAGAAGGAGAAGCAGACTCTCTGCTGAGCAGGGAGCCTAATGAAGCACCCGATCCCAGGACCCTGGGGATCAAGACCCCAGCTGAAGGCAGACACTTAACGAACTGAGCCACCCAGGCACCTCTAGAGGTGATCATTTTAATTAATGCTCCTTAAAGAAGATTGAATAGTCTTTACTACTGCTATTCTCTACTGCGTGGTGCAACAGAAAGGGGATAACGTACATGAAAGAACTCTGACAACATGCCATACAAATATACAACTGCATTGTTTCAGGTACTTGGCATGTTTTAATCACCTGAAAATTCTTCTGAAATACATTTTCCACTTATGAGACACTCTTTTAAATGCTGACACCACAAGTGTGGAGCCAACATCACTGGATTCCAGTGACAGAAGGAGTTTCCTGTAATCTTCATACCAACTCCTCAGTTTGTCACAGGGTAGACGACAGAGGCCAGATTTTCCTGGGACACTGCAGAGTAGGACACTCAACAAAGCTGTGGTTCTAGAATGAACTACCAGCCGGTAGCATCTTACGAGGTGTTTCCCTGAGGAGCCAGACAGTTACCAGGTACACACGGTATCTTGAGTGTCCTCAATGACCTTCAGGTCTCGGTTGACAAGAGAAACCAAAACTAATATTCAAAAATATTTACTGCTGGTCACATAGCTGATTCTTATTTTCTTATCAGCAAAATCTTTAGTAAAATGGAAGTCAAGGGGACTTTTTTTGGTCAGAAATAGAGATTAAACTCATTTTCCTAAAAAAAAAAAAAAAATGCTACAATGGATTTCCTAAAAATCCATTTCCTAAAAAATATCATTTTCCTCATTTCACTATAAATGCTCTGTATACTAGCATAAATATTACTTGAATAAATGACTCTAAATGTAGGAGTATAGTATCCAAATATCATATTTTAAAAAATCAGTACTAGAAACTGAAAATTCAGAGTTAGGCTCTGGTCTCCTATTACTATGGAAAATACCATATAGACAAGACTATTTTGGTTGAATTTGGCTTTCTGATTTAATTGACATTTAGGAGATGAACTCTGGGGTGTATTTCTACTATCACAGATATGGGTGTACTTCCTCAGTGAATAACAAAAAGGATAAATGATAATAGCACATCTAGAACTATTCCAAGTTGTGTAAGAGTGACTAAAATCCACTTCATGGGAAGAATGAATTCCCTTATTATAATCTGTAACTCAGAAATTATAACTTAAAGTTTAGAAATCAAAATACTTAAACATAATATCTGTATACTATAGCAGTTTGCTAATAGAGGTTTTACATATTTGTGTATAGCTAATGTTTACATGTGTGTGGTATTAATCTTATATGACTTTATAAACAGTAGATCTTAGTCTGAGGAATTCTTACCTTTGTAAGTCATTTCTTGTTTAGGCAGACTAAGGTATTTTATTTTTATACTCTCTAAAAAATATTCTGAAAAATAATCTTTTTTGAGCAGGGGAAGGGCAGAGGGAAAGGGAGAGAGAACCCCAAGCAGACTCATGCCAGGAATGGAGCCTGATGTGACACTCAAATCTCACGACCCTGAGATCGTGTCCAGAGCCCAAATCAAGTCAGATGCTTAACTGACTGAGTCAGCCAGGCGCCCCCCCCAAAATACTGGAAAGTACAGTCTTGGTGTCATTTTAGATTTAAGATCCCAGTTGAAGAACAGCAGCATAAATTTGGGCAAGAGGAAAACAACTGGAATGGGAGAGGGCAGAGTTAAGGAAAATAAAAAGTTCAAGGTACTGAAGTAGAGCAGTGCTGAATGATGGTGTTAATAGTGGCTGCCGTGGAAGGAGGTCAGGAGTGATTAGGGATAGAATGAACCTGGACCCAGGTATGAAATCATCAGGAAGATGCTGAAAACACCTGAGGATACTCACTGCAGAACTCACAGGTCAGAGACAGCCCACCAAACAGAAGCAGGAGTGGTGTCACTTCCTAAGAGCACTCTGTCCTCACTTTCTTCCTGATTGTCATTGAACTAAAACACTTTTTAAAAAAGATTTTATTTACTTATTTTAGAGTGAGCGAGCATATTTACGGGGGGATGGGGAGTTGAGGGAAAGGGAGAGAGAGAATCTCAGCAGAGTCTGCACTGAGCTTGAAGCCTGATGGCTTGATCTTACCACCCTGAGATCATGATCTGAGTTGAAATCGAGAGTCAGATGCTCAAATCAACTGAGCCATGCAGGTGGCTCTGAAATAAAGCATTTTTAAAAAACAATTTTATTTATTTGAGAGAGAAAGAGAGAGAGAGAGAACACGAGTGAGTGAGAAGAAGCACGTGTTAGGGAGAGGGATGGGCAGAAGAACAAGCAGAATCCCCAAGCTGGTAGCCCACTTTGGGGCTTGATTCCAGGGTCCTGGGATCATGACCTGAGCTGAAGGCAGATGCTTAACCGACGGAGGCACCCAGGCGCCCCTAAATAAAGCATTTTTAAGATCATCATACACCATCCCACACACTTCTAAATGAATAAAGAGGACGCGTGTATGACACAGAGCTGTTGGTGCTTCACTTCACTGATTTTAACTGTATCCTATTACTCTGGCTCAGTGTTTTTCAACCTCAATACTACTGATATTTATATCACGTAATTCTTTGTTGTGGGCTATCCTATGCATTTTTCTCTAACACCAGTTTGGCTGTTCTTCCCCTCAAAAGATCTCTCATGGATGAAATCATTAAACAGAATAGTAAATCAACAGATCCACAGATTAATAGTAAACTTACTTTCAGCAACAACTCAACTAAGGTCAGAAAAATGCTGTCATCTTATGCTGCAAATTAACCAACCTCTTCCAGGGAAGTACAAGAGTTAAAAATGTCATGGTCTCTACTTGCATGACAGTAATTAGATCTTGACTAAAATATAAAAATAGATTACAGCAGGGGCGCCTGGGTGGCTCAGTGGGTTAAGCCGCTGCCTTCGGCTCAGGTCATGATCTCGGAGTCCTGGGATCGAGTCCCACATCGGGCTCTCTGCTCAGCAGGGAGCCTGCTTCCTCCTCTCTGCCTGCCTCTCTGCCTACTTGTGATCTCTCTCTGTCAAATAAATAAATAAAATCTTAAAAAAAAAATAGATTACAGCATAACAGCAAAAGTCAACAGGTCTGGTTATAAACAGAAAGGAATCATCATACTACCAGGTTTAACCTTAATAAACAACGATGTAGTTTTAAATTTTTTAAAAAACTTTTCTTCTTAATTTTTCTAAAAGATTTTATTTATTTATTTGACAGAGAGACGGACACACACAGTGAGACAGGGAACATAAGCACGGGGAGTGGGAGAGGGAAAAGCAGGCTCCTTACTGAAAAGGGAGCCTGATGTGGAGCTCGATGTCAGCATCCTGGGATCATTATCTGAGCCGAATGCGAACGCTTAACCGACCTGGCCACCCAGATACCCCTGGGTTTAAATTTCTAAAAGAACTTTTAGTCAAATGGTCCATGATTAGGACACTGGCTCTCTATAAATCTTTCTATCTTTTAACATACAGTAGTCCCCCTTATCCACGGTTCCGCTTTCCATGGTTTCTATTATCCTCGGTCAACCATGTTCCAGAAATAGATGATCCTCCTTTTGATGTACAATCAGGTCAAGAGCAGCTTAACGCTATATCACAATGCCTATGTCACGCCCCGCACGTCATCTTATATCACAGACAACGTACCAGCTTGCATCATCACCAAGGTGAGTATAGTATAGGACGACGTTTTCAGAAACCATATTCACAAAACTTTTATTGTGGTATATTATTATAATTGCTCTATCAATTAAGTTATTGTTATTAATCTCTTACTATGCCTAATTTATGAATTAAACTTTCACTGGTATATATGTATAGAAACAGATATATGTTATATATGTATTATATATATAGTGTTTTATATATAGTTCCATATAGGGTTTGGTGCCACCTGCAGTTTCAGACATCTACTGTGGGTCCTGGAACATATCCCCCCATAGATAAGGAGAAACGACTGTAATTCTCTTTTATTTTATATTTTAAAAAATGGCCTTTAAGAGACTATGTTATAGTTTTTCAATGCAGGGGTTTCCCAAGTTCTTCTCTATGTATTATAATCCAAGACTGGCTAGGAATTGAGTAACTCTCATAGATTACAAAAAGGGGATAATGGGGGTGGCTCAGTCTGTTGAGTGTCCAGATTTTCATTTCATGTCAGGTCATGATCTCAGGGGCATGGGATCAACACCTGTGCTCCACGTGGAGTTCGCCTGAGATTCCCTCTCCTCCCCCTTCTGTCCCTCCTACTAGCGCACGCACTCTCTCTCAAATAAATTTAAACAAAGTAAGAGGGGAGATAATGACCTTCTGTGAGCTGCCCAAAAATCAACTACCACTCTCACTGGGTGAGTAGGATGTGTCATTAGGATAGCTATCTTACTCTTTTATCTCCTAACATGATCCACTCTTCCAGAAATGGGTCCTCCAAGGTTAAGCGGTAAGCTGACAATAATTTCCTGTCTGAGCTCAGAGCCTAAGGTTCTACCCACTGTCCTGAACTGCCTCTCTCACAGAGGAAGGCAATGATAAGACACAGTACTTAGAACAAATTTCCCTGAAATTCATTCCTGTGTGCTCCAATGCCAAGTCTAAGTCACTAAGAACCTCTAGACCCTGTAAAACTAGCATATTTATCTCCCGTGTTTCATCATGATTCCTCTTTGGATTTAATTCTAGCAGGCTAATTTTTTCTGAAATCCTGGAGATCGTATATTGCAATTTTATGAGCTGTATACTTTCCCACTGAGGTATTGGCACTCCTGCCACAGGCACTGGTGCAAAAGAGTACCTATCCCAAGGCAGATGCCTGATGAATGCTTAGCTCTCCTCCTTCCCTCTCCTCAAAGCAGAAACAACACCTATTAGTGTTTTCTGACCTCAAAGAAAGAAACAAGTACTTGTTTTTCAACATCAATTGAATGAAATAAAAAGGATGCCATTCATACTTGATTATCAGATATTATAAAGGAATTACTGCTAAGTTTGCTATGTATAATAATGGTATCATGGTTATATGTTTTTTAAATTATTGTCACTGAAATATTTATCGGTAAAATATTTCTGGAATTTCCTTAAAAAAAAACAGAGGACATAATAAAAAAAAAAACATCAAAATGTCAAAATGGTGGTAACTTCTGAAGCCAGATGATGGGTATACGGGTTTACTTTTTTAAGTGGTGACAACTGTTTAAATTGATTTAAAATAGTGCCATCAACCTCACTGTGAGCTGAGCAAAATGCTTTAATACAGGTGATGTAGAAAAATAAACTAATGGATAAAAGTATATTGTCCCTGAAATACTCATTATTTAATGATGTACTTAATTGTGTTTTAAAGTCTGACATGCACAAAGGGTCATAAATGAACTTGTTTGTTTTAAAAATACTTGGTTATTTATTAAAGTGCAAGACATCTTAATGTTTAGCCCAATTTTGGAGTTCTTCCCTCAGTTACTTTGCCCCATGTGAAACTCATTATTATCTTCTGACCAGGTCTTCCTTATTCTATATAGCTCAGGGGTCTCTTTCATGAATACTAGTATAATTTCTTCTTACTTCTGAACAATCTTACTAAGAAAGTCTATGTATGCATAATGAAAATCTGAACAGTAACTTTATTGTTAGGCATAAGCTAAAATACATAATATACAGCATAGAAGAACTTGGTTGTTGTAAAAAAAAAAATTGCTCTATGCAAAAATGTGAGAGTTCCCGAAGAGCCATACTTAAAAAAAGATTTTTTTTTTTAAGATTTTATTTAGGGACGCCTGGGTGGTTCAGTTAGTTAAGCGGCTACCTTTGGATCAGGTCATGATCCCAGCATCCTGGGATCAAGTCCCACATCAGGCTCCTTGCTCAGCAGGGAGCCTGCTTCTCCCTTTGCCTCTGCCTGCCACTGTCTGCCTGTGCTCACTCTGTCTGACAAATAAATAAATAAAATCTTAAAAAAATATATAAAGATTTTATTTATTTATTTGACAGAGTGAGAGACAGAGCGAGAGCAGGACACAGCAGGGGGAGTGGGAGAGGGAAAGCATGCTTCCCACCAGGCAGGGAGCCCAAAGCAGGGCTCGATTCTCAGGACCCTGGGATCATGACCTGAGCTCAAGGCAGATGCTTAATCATCTGAACCACCCAGGTGCCCCCTTAAAATAAATTATTAACTTAATAATTTGAAAAAGAAATTGTGTTTTTAATAAATTCAAAAAATATCACTTAAGCTTTTGTAACTATGCTCCTCCATATTCTCACATTTGTATTTTTTGGTAATACATCGTGAGGCTTCTTTATCTTTTTTTATTTTTTATTTTTTAAAAGATTTTATTTATTTATTTGACAGACAGAGATCACAAGCAGGCAGAGAGGCAGGCAAAGAGTGAGAGAGGAGGAAGCAGGCTCCCGGTGGAGCAGAGAGGCTGATGTGGGGCTCCATCCCAGGACCTTGGGATCATGACCTGAGCCAAAGGCAGAGGCTTTAACCCACTGAGCCACCCAGGCACCCCTAAATCTTTATTTTAAAAAAAAAATTGTCACTGTGATCTTTAAGAACAGGTTAACTTTAATTAAAGTTGTTTGTATGTGGTTACTATTATTGTGTTTTGATAAAACTTTCTGAAGTAATCATAGATTTACATGCATGTTTAAGAGATAATACAAAGAGATCTTATGTAACCTTAACCTGGTTTCCTCTAATGGTAGAATCTTGGAAACGTATTGGACACTGTTAGGACACTGATATAATCAAAATGTTGATATAGGATACAGAACATTTCCATTATTATAAGGATCCTTCGTGTTGGTCTTCTTTGTAAACATATCCTCTTTCCACCCTGACACCCCCTCTTAAACCTGGCTGTGACTCAGCTGTTCTCCATTTCTCTAATTTTGTCATTTAAAGGAAGTAATATAAATAGAACAATACGATATGCAATCTTTTGGGATTAACTTAATTCACTAAGCATAGATTTCTGGAGACTCATCTAGGTTGTGCATATATCAATAGTTCATCCTTTTTTTTTTTTTTCTTTTAAGATTTTATCTGACAGAGCAAGCACAAGCAGGGGGAGTGGGAGAGGCAGAAACAGGCACCCAGCTGAGCAGAGTATCCAATGTAGGACTTGATCCTAGTACCCTGGGGTCATGACCTGAGCCAAAGGCAAATGCTTAACCATCTGAGCCACACAGGGTCCCCTAGTTCATTCCTTTTTACTGTTGAGTAGTATTCTGTACTGTGGATGTACTATTATTACTCCGTCTAATCATTCATCTGTTGAAGGACATCCAGGTTGTTTTCAGTGTTTGGCCATATTGTGAATAAAGATGCAATGAACATCTATGTACTGGTTTCTGGAAATCTTCATTTTTTGGGGATAAATGCTCAGAGGAGCAACTGCTAGAGAGCATGGTAGTTGAATGTCTAGTTTCTTTTCTTTTCTTCCTTTTCCCTCCCTCACTTCCTCCCTTCCCTCCTTCCACATTTTATTTATTTTTACTATGTAAACTCTACCCCCAATGTGGGGCTTGAACTCATGGGCCTGAGGTCAAGAGTTGCATGCTCTACTGACTGAGCCAGTCAGGCATCCCTGAAATGTACAGTTTTTAAAGAAACTGTCAAACTTTCTAGAGTGGCCCTTTCATTTTACATTCCCACCAGCAATGTGTGAGTGATCTAGTTTCTCCATATCCTTGTCAGCATTTGGTGTTGTCAAATTTTGGCGACTCTGATGGATGTATAGTGATAATTTATGGAAGTCTTAAGTTTGTATTTCCCTAACAGCTGGTTGATGTTGAGTATCTTTTCAAGTGCTTATTTGCTTATAAATCCTTTTTGATGAAATCTCTGGTCATGTCTTTTGCCTGTTTCCTAGATGGGTTGATTTCTTCTTTAAACTATTGAGTTTTGAGAGTTTTTTATTCTAGATACTAGTCCTTTGCTGGTATTTGGCTTACAAGTATTTTCTTCCAGTCTGCAGTCTTTCATCTTTTTACCAGGATCATTCACAGAGCACAAGTTATAAAAGGCAAACATCAATTTTTCCTTTTATGAATCATGATCCATAAGCATAAATGCTTTTATTGAAAAGCATGTCTATCACGATAGCCTGAAGATTTTCTCCCTTTCCCCTGCTAAAATACAAATAGCTAAATGTTTTACTTTTAACTACAGGATCTGTTTTGGGTTAGTTTTTGTATAAGGTGTGAGACTCGGGTTCATTTACTTGTCTAGGAACATCCAATTGCTAGAGCATTTACTGAAATGGCTATCTTCCTCTGTGAGCTACTTCTGTACCTCTGTTAAATCATTAGGGCATATCTGTATGGGTCTATTTATTGTTTCTCTATTCTGTCCCACTGCTGTATGTATCTATTCCTTTACCAGCATCACACAGTCTACGTGAAGGTTTGAAATCAAAGAACGATTTCCCTACTTTTTTTATTCTTTTTCAAAATGGCTTTAGTTGTTCTAGGCCCTTTGCCCCTCTATCTATATTTTAAAATAATATTGTCAAATATCTATCAAAAAATATTACTGGAACTTTGATAGGTATTGGATTAAACCTCTGGATCAATCTGTGAAGTGACATCTTTACTAGGTTGAGTACTCCAAACAATGAACATAGTATGTTTCCTCATTTATTTGTATTTTTTTTCATCAGCATTCTGCAGTTTTTAGCATATATGTCCTGTTCTGTACATGTTATTTTTAGATTTAAACCTAGGTATTTTTATTTTTGTGTGATTATAGATGGTACTGTATTTTAAATTTTGGTGTTCTTTGCTATATATAGAAATACAATAGTTTTCTTTTAAAAAGTAAGCTCTATGCCCAACATGGGGCTTCAACTCACAACCCTGAGTTCACGAGTCACATGCTCTACCAACTGGGCACCATAAATGTAAGAGATTTTTTATACATTTGTCTTGTATCCTGTAATTTTCTTGAACTCACTCATTAACTAGTTTGTGTGTGTATGTGTGTAAATTCCATAGGTTTTCCCAGAGACAATCATGTCAGCCATGTCAGCCACAAATAAAGTTTTATTTCTTCCTTTCTGAGCTGTCTGCCTTTATTTCCCTTTCCTGTTTTATTGCACTAATTAGAACTTCCACCAATATCTTCAATAATAGTGAGAGCAGACATCCTTGCCTTGTTCCTGATCTAAGGGCTAAAAGATTTAGCCTTTATCATATGTATAATGTTAGCTGTGGTTTTGTAGATGCTTTTTAATGAGCTGAGGAAGTATTCTTTAATTCCCCCCCCTTTTTTTTTTTTTAGTTTTAAAACATATGGGTATTGAATTTTGTCAAATCCTTTTTCTGCACTGATCAATCTTGACAGAGGTCTGTCAGTCTTAATATCCTTGAAAAGAAGTTTTTCATTCATTTTCTCTATCATAATTTACCTGTTTTCAATTTCACTGGTTTCTGCTCTTATCTTTATTATTCCTTTCTTCTATTTGCTTTGGGTTCCTGAGGTGGAAGCTAAGATTCTTAACTTGAGACGAGACGACTTTTATTCTATTATATGCCTTTAAAGCTATACACTTCCCTATCTGTACTGAAGTACCTGTTACCTATAATTTCTGATATGTTATAGTTTCATTTTCATTCAGTTCAATGTATTTTTAAGTTTCCTTTAAGACGTCCACTAGACACAGATTATTTAGAAGTGTGTTGTTTAGTTTCCAAGTCTTTTGGAGATTTTTTTCCCAGTTATTGCTTACTGATAACCAGATTAACAAAACTCAAAGGAGAAATAAACAAATCCATAATCATAATTGGAGGCTATTACTGATTTCTAGTTTAATTCCACTGTTTATAGTTTATTTCCAGTTTTCTACTGGTTTTTGCTTCACATATCTTGCATCTCTATTTTTTGATATATATGCATTTAGGATTGCCAGGTCTTCCCAGCAGACTCTAAAATAATGTCCCACTCTGTCTCTGGCAATTTTCTTTGCTTGTAGGTCTATTCTATTTTATATAAATAAAGTCACTCTTGCTTCTGATTAATGTTTATATGATGTATCTTTCCCAATAATTTTATTTTCAACTTGCCTGTATCATTATATTTGAAGTGAATTTCTTACAGATACCCATATAGTTGGGTCATGTTCTTTAATCCTCTCTGACATTTTTTTTTTATTCATATATTTAGATCATGTACATTTCATGTCATTTTTGCAATGTGAGGGCTTAAGTCTGTCATTCTGTTTTCTATGGCTGATTTTGGTTTTATTTTTCCTACCTTTCTGAGGGTAGTCTATCTCTTTGTATATTCTTTGGTAGTTACTCCAGGTATTGTATATATATATATAATCACAGTCTACTAGTGTTGTCCTTTTACCAAATCAGGTGAAGTATAGTACCCTTAGCTCCCCTGATGGCCCTTTCTTCACCATGGTTTATGGTATTTCCTATATATACACCAAGAACACACTAGACATTATTGTTCTGCTTCATTTGTCAAACATAATTTGTAAGACTTCTAAGTTTTAAGAGAAGTCTATCGTAATTATCCATACTTTATGTTACCTGTGTTCCTTCAAAGATTCTTTATCATTTCATTTGTTAGATAACTTCCATTAGCCACTGTTTTGTAGATCTGCTATTAATAAGTTCTTAGCTTTCTTTCACCCTGATAATGTCTTTTTCTTCATTCTTGAAAGTATTTTTGCTAGTTCTAGCATCCTGAAAATTATTCTCTTTCAGTTCCTGAAACTACTATGTATTTCTTTGACCTCCACTGTTTCTGATGAGAAATCTGCTGTCATTTGAATTAGTAAGTTGCTTCTTGCTGCTGTTGTAATTTTTCTTTGTCTTTAGCTTTCAGAGATTTGACCATTGACAAATTTGGCATGGTGTGGATTTGTCTGGATTTATCCTGTCTGGAGTTAGCTCAGCCTCTTAAATCTAGGTTTATGTCTTCCGCCACATTTGGCAAATTTTTGGTCATTATTTGAGTACTTTCAGAGCCATCTTCCTTCTGCTTTCCTTCTAGGAATCTGATAACACAATGTTAATAGTTTGTGTTATGGTTTCACAGGTCCCTGAGGCACTGCTCATTTTTTTTTCCAGTCTGTCTTCTCTCTCTAGTATAGACTGAGTAATTTCTATTTTTCTATCATCCAGTTCACTATTTCTTTACTCTGTCCCTTTATTCTGCTGTTGACCCCATCCGCTAAACCTTTTTTATGTTAATTATATTTTTCATTCTAAAATTTCTATCTGGTTCTTCTTACTTATACTACCTTTGCTGAGGCATTTTTATGATGGTTGCTTAAACATTTTTTTAATCACTTCTAACACCTCTGTCATCTTGCTATTAGATCTTCCTGGTTCTGGGTATGAAGAGTGATTTTCTAATGATATCTGGACATTTGGGGCACTGTGTTATGAGATTCTGGATCTAATTTAAACCTGCACTTTTGCTGGCTTTCCCTGATACCAATCCCACAGAAAAATGAGTATGGGAAACCTCATTAAAGTAAGCTAACGGTAGAAGCAGAACCATAATTTTTTCTGCCATGTTTGGGTATAATAGAATGGTTTGCTTTCCTGGTCCTTTGGCTAGAAAGTAGGCTTCTTTTTTCCCGCTGCACCTGCTGGCCTTTCTGGATTGCCAGTTTCTCTAGAACCCAATCTGAAGAAAATCAAGGGAAATCACTGATATGTCACTTTCCTCAGATCCCAAGGCCTCTAAGCTGGTCAGCCTTCTGCACTCTAACTTTCAGTCTTCTTGTAATTGTTTTACATATAATATTCAAAGTTTTAGATGTACTTGGCAGATAGGAGAGCATTCTTCTAGATGCTGAAGCCCTTTGGTTGTTGCGTTCATGTTTAATTAGTTCCTAAGTCCTGTAGAGATTAAGATTCGATTTTGCTCTTTGTGGATCACAGAATGGTACTCTACCTCCTCAAAACACCTGATCATGAAATATTTTTAGCTTTCAGGTAAAATCTGATGGATGATGATATTATGTAGTGCTTGTCTATAAATCTTTTCAAAATGGAATTAGAAAAGATTATTTCTTAATATCCTTGGTTTCTGAGAAGCAAGTTAATTTACATAACTAAGTAAAGTTCCCTCATGAATGTAGGAAATTCCTGCCCAGATCAAATTTAAACAATTATTTTTATTATTAACACAAAATTTCTGTAATAAGTGCTGCTAAAACATTAATGGAATTTACTTTAGTGTTCAGCCAAATGACAACAGTAATTTGCTGTTTACAAATATATACCTACTGTTACTAGTTAAGAATAAAGAAAATGAACACAAAGGCATCAGAAACAGAACTAGAAATCTAGGATTATTTTCTAGTACTTGATGCTTTATCATCTAACTTTACAGTATTTTCTTTTCTTTTTAAATTTTATTTATTTAAGTAATCTCTACACCCTTGGCCTCAAACTCACAACCCAGAGATCAAGACTTGTATGCTCTTCTGACTGAGCTGGCCAGGAGCCCCATAGTATAAGGTTTTTTTTAAACCAAAATGTATTCAACTTTGGCCTTAGAGTTTCTTAAAATCAATAAGAAAATCAATAATAATCCATAGGATATGTTTCAGAGATCCTGAAACCCTCACAATACATTGGCTATTATTGTTTCTAAATACAACACCTCTAATAAAGGAGTGCCTCTCTGAAACAGGCAGCTTTACCTGTCTATTTTAAGCTGAACAAAGGGGCAGAACAAATTTCTCTCTGGGTTCACTGTGCAAAGTGCAATATTACTCTTGTATGTAATTAAATTGTAATTACTGGCAACAAGAAGTAAAGCATTAATTGGTAGCTATAGGAAATGCATTAAAGAACAGTCACAGAGCACTTCATCAAGTATAGATAGGTATAATGTCATACTTTAGGAAGAATTTTTCAGTGAAAATACCAATGCTGCTGAATTACTATAGTCAATTTCTGGGTTCAGAAGTTAATTAGAAGAGCCCCAAGTACATTCTTAATGAATATTTACTCACTGCTTATTATGTTAAAGGCATACTGTTAAGCTGCTGCCTAGCATCTTATTCTCTGCTATCCTTAGAAAAATGACATTTTAAAATAATTTATTTTCTCAAATCCCTTTTCGTAACTGCTGCTGAGAGTCTTACCCAGAGGTGGAAAGTACAGCATTACTCTAGGCAAACTACTTACTTCTTTAGCCTCTTCCCTGACTTTTATAAAATAGAGTGTAGCAATACTTTCACCTTAGGGAGGTGATTCTTATCCTTAGGGAGAATTAACTATCTACTCATCTACATATAGTATATAAATACCATATCCAAATACAGAAAGCATAAAAAGAACATGTGTTCTTTTTATGATGTGTTCAGAAAGCTTGTAGCAGTTCAGCCTGATCAATGGAAATAATTGAGATACTTTATGCTTTGTATAATGTTACAGAAAAATAAAAAAATACCTTCCCTATTGAAGCAAAAGTAGATACAAATAGCTACAAACATATCTCGATATATTTCCAAATTTCATTAGTGTTCCTTTTTTCTCTCAGGATAAATACATGCAAAGATGTGTTAAAGCATTTCGGCGTCAAGAGGAGGCTCAGAATATGATTTAAGAGTTTAAGATGAATGTTACAAGGCAAAACATTTCAAACACAAGAAATTTTCCTACTCTACAATATTCAAAGACTAAAAAGCTTACCGGAGATATACCAATAAAGTAATATTAAAGTATACAATACATTTCAATTAAGTGAAAAGATGAACATTTAAAAGGGTCTCTTATTTACCTCTTCTACATTGGAAGCAGTCTTGGCAGAAGTTTCCATGAAGATAAGTCCATGTTCTCGTGCAAAAGCTTCACCTTCTTCCTTTTTTACTTCTCTTCTAGATTCTAAATCACTAAATATAGGAAATAAAAGGCCATGTTATTAACCAGCACAGTATAAATAGAGGTATCTGTGAAAAGTGTAACAAAAGATTCAAAGTTGTGCTGACTATTCTTTTGATTAATTTTTAACACATAATAATAACAACTGACTTATTCTGGGTAATATGAAGGTCAAATGGCTAGAATGTGCTTAGTTTCAAGGAATAAATTATCCAACAGAAGATCCGGAGTTAGAATCCTAGAACACTGTAAGTAAGAGAAACCTAAATGAAACATCTATCAACACCCAGCTCTAGAGTATAGTGGGTTCCCAAAGAAGGGAAATCTCTTACTCAAAATAACAATTCAAGAGAGAACACTAGTCTAAACTTTCAGCCAGACTGAATTTCTATGAATGTGATTTAAAAACAAATCACTTAATTTCCAGAAGCTCTAGGAAACTGATTAATAAAATCCAAAGTACTAAAGACACATTAATTAGATTATTAATCTTACTTGGTTTAACTCTCAGTTAAACCAAGTTACTATTAACAGTAAAACTGTTAAACTATTAAACAGTAAAACTGTTAATAGAAAAAGGGAGAGAGAAACAAAAGTCTAATCTAGAAGTTTCGGGGGGAAAGAGCAGTACTCATTTTTTTTGTACAGGAACTGTATTAGGAAGGTGGGGGGAAGCAGTGGTCTCTTTAAAGTGTGTTTTATGGGTGCTTGGGTGGCTCAGTGGGTTCAAGCCTCTGCCTTCAGCTCAGGTCAAGATCCCAGGTCCTAGAATCGAGCCCCAGATCGGGCTCTCTGCTCAGCAGGGAGCCTGCTTCCTCATTTTTCTCTACCTGCCTCTCTACTTGTGATCTGTCAAATAAATAAATAAAATCTTTAAAAAAGTGTCTTATTATAAAAACTTATAGTTTTTATTACTATAAAATATTTAAAGCACATAGAAAAGGATGGAGAATAGAATACCCATGTACTTCCATCTAGTCCTGATTATTCAGACACATTTATATCAGATTTCTTCACTGCTGAGAAACAAAATCAAGTCATAGTTGATTCACCACTTCTGTACCTGTCTGCTCCTGATCTCATTCTTTCCTTTCACCTCAAAGGTAACCACTTCTCTGTATTTAGTGTTTCCACTCTCATGCATGTTTTTTTATATGTATACTCATGTTTATAGCCATACAAAAAAGGGTTTTTGCACATTAAGAAAAATTCAGATGTAGCTAACATTCTCCAACTTGTTAGTTTTGGTCAACATGATTTTTTTGGGGTTACTGACATACTCTATGTAGATCTAGTTTCTTAATGTTTTATTGCCATATTATGTAGTCTAGTGAATGAATGCAACACAATTTATTTTTAATTTCCATTTGAAAAAGTTATTTATAATTTTTCATTATTAAAAACAGCGTTACAATAAAAAGTTATACATTTTTTGTGTGCATGTGCCAAAACTTTTCCAAGGTAGTAAAATGTTAGAAAGTACTGTATTTTCCAAGTACAGTATCTGGTATACATGTGCCATGACTCAGTGAATTAGTATGGAAAAGAAGAGAAAATATCAGACTGTATCACCCACTGTTATACGGAATTTTGTTTTTTATGTATGTATACATAAAATTTGTGCACTAAGACATGATAGAAAATGTATTTAAGTCAAATGAGAAAGCTCAAAAGCCACTGCACTTGAATATACTTGGTACAAAGGTGTCTTCCAAAACAACTGCATAATTGATACTCTTAGTGGCAATGTTTGAAAGTTCCCATTGTATCACCTCCTCACCAACATGTGGTAAGATCACACTTGTTAATATATGTCACTCTGATGACTGTGAAAGGTACTGCACATTAATGTTAGTTTTTCTTTTAATTTGGTTATCAGTTTCACAAATATCCATTATCATCATTATTAAATTAGAAATACAGAAAATTCTAAGAAAAGTAAATCATTCCTTCATTCAACAAATATCTACTGAATGCCTTTTATAAGCCAGGAATTTTGGTAAGCCCTTGGGATGTATTAATGAAGAAGTCAACAAAAAAGTGTACATTCCAGTAGAGGACAGACAATAATACTGAGTAAAGAATATAGTATGTTAGAAAGTGGTAAATGTGGAAAACCGGAGTAAGCAGAATCAGGAGTGCCAGGGAGAGGAGGGAGGTTACTCTATAAATAGTGTAGTCATCCTAAAATTGACTTACTTAATCAGTGTTCTTGGTCCTGTTTTTCTACCGAAAAGTGACCTTTTTCACATATGTGCATAACCATGCTGTATCTGTAACTACATGTCCTAATTTTTTCACTTAATATTAGAATCTATATCATTATATCTTTTTCACAAACACTATTTTTAGTGATTAATTAATTCGCATCACAGTTCATTTAACCATTTCCTTGGATGATGAGTAACACAGTATAAACCTAGTACTGTGAAGTGTTTTACATGGATTATTTCATTTAATGTACCTGACAGATGAGGAAATGGAGGAAAAAAGAAGGCAGGTTAAAACAACCAAGTTCACAGTTTAGGAAGAGCTGATGGAGGAGATGGAATCACGACCCAGATGACTGTGTCATATAGGGATTACTTTTTCTGATAAAAACTGAAGAAGTTTTTGTCAAATATGGAAAAATACAAAGAAAAAAAAAGACCCATAATTTCAATTTCCAAAGGTAATTAACATCTTGAATACAATCCCATACTGCTCCTTTGTCTCTTTCTTCCTACTGGAAGATGCTCATACCCATTACTATATTTTGTGTTTTTTATCATTTTCCCATTTGGAGTCCTTTACAGTATAATTTTTACTGAGTGTAAAGAATGGTGGTTTTTTTATGCAAATTTATATCACACAAACTAGGGATAAAGCAAAACAAAGATGTTAAAGTCTCATCCATCTAATATTAAGTTACATCACTGTTTCAACGTTACAAAATTCACCAGGAATTGAATGCCTTTAAAAAGCTGGCTGACCAGGGGCACCTGGGTGGCTCAGTGGGTTAAAGCCTCTGCTTTCCGCTCAGGTCATGATCCCAGGGTTCCGGGATCGAGCCCTGCATCAGGCTCTCTGCTGAGCCGGGAGCCTGCTTCCACCTCTCTCTCTCTTTCTCTCTCTCTCTCTCTGCCTACTTGTGATATCTGCCTCTCAAATACATAAATAAAATCTTTTAAAAAGATTTTATAAGATAAGCTGTCAATTATGTTTACAAAGTTGTCACTTAGCTCATTATCAGTAACCGTTGTTGTTTTTTTTTTTTTTTTAAAGATTTTATTTATTTATTTGACAGAGATCACAAGTAGGCAGAGAGGCAAGCAAAGAGAGAGGAAGGGAAGCAGGCTCCCTATTGAGCAGAGCCTGATGCTATGCAGGGATTGATCCTAGGACCCTGGGTTCATGACCTGAGCCAAAGGCAGAGGCTTTAAACCACTGAGCCACCCAGGCACCCCTCAGTAACCATTGTTTAAGTAATTGAAACTTCTGAGTGATTTTGTAACTTTCAGTTGTTACATTTTAAAAATAATTTGCAATTCATAAAAAGCCATCTAAGCATTTAGTGCAAGTGCTCAAAAAACACTCCTAAAAATGTGAAATGTTAGAAAGTTTGATATAAAATATTACAAAGGGAACCACAAGAATGTGACATGCTGTTTAGATGTCCATGCTATGAAATATTAGTGGTTTAAGATGAGAACAAAAAGGAGGGCAAACTTTTTGGGTAATATAGGCAGGGTAATATACCCAACTATAATCCGAGGGCCTCCTAGGTGCCAAGCCCTTTCCTACATCTGGGGACAGACTACTCGCAAAATAGACAAAAATCCCAAACCCCCACAGGCCGCAAGGAGCTTATATTCTAGTAGGAATAAAAAAATGGGGGGGGGGAACCCTAGCAACAGTGATGTGGTAAAGCTCCTGGAATTCATCCCCCTTATCTGACAGTCATTCTTAAGGGAAAATTAGCTTTCAGTTGCGCAAAATATTCAAGAAAAACCTCTTCCCTTAAGTACCCTTTATCCTATTTTAAGCATATGCTATATCTTATTTAAACAATACCTTATTTGGGGATAAAATTACTCTGTTTTCCACACCATTATCTCTGATTACATTTGCATTTGCAAATGTTATCTTAGCAAAGAGGGTTAAAGACATGTACTTTTGAGGGACTGTTCAAAAAAAAAAAAATGCCAATTTAGGATGCATGATCTTTTTTTCATCACACCCTTCCTTACTTTGGTTGTTTCCTCAGTCTTCCAGGCATAAACATCATAAAACATTTAAACTGTTTTCATTAGTTAATTACTCTTCTTTCCTAAATCATTCTCTTAATTCACACCCTTTTTGTTGAGGGTTTGCAGTATAACCCTTGACTACTAAGAATTTTTCATCTTTGTGGACCCTGCTTCCTATTTCTTGTATAACCAATTTAAAATGCCATAGTTAAGAAAAATCTGTGTCATCTGTCACTCTGACTAGGTCACTGCCCTCCTCAAATCCCTTCACTGGCTCCCTACTGCTTAATGCATCTAATTCAAAAATCGCCTATTCCCCGTTTCCATGTCTACCCCAATTCACCTCATCTAATAATAATCACCTCATTTATCTCTGTTCATTCCCATTCACTCTCTGTATGTCATACGTTCTTTGTTCCCGTCTCCTAGTTTTCCCTTAAAATGTCTTTCCATAGCTATTATACTCTTAATTATAAGGGCCACCAACCTACAATCATTAGAAACACCTCTTGTATATAATGTGATTTTTCCTTTTACATTTAGACTATAAGTTCCTCATGGGCAGGAACAAAATTTTAAACCATCAGTAAGTTGCCATCTACCATGTCTGAGACCCAAAGAAAACACTAGTAAAATTAAAAGTATGAAAATTCTCTTTATTCTCCAAATATTCTCCCCTTATTATTTCACACATCACTACTGAATGGTAGTATGAATGCTTTTTTTTTTTAAATTTTTAAATTTTTTATAAACATATAATGTATTTTTATCCCCAGGGGTACAGGTCTGTGAATTGCCAGGTTTACACACTTCACAGCACTCACCATAGCACATACCCTCCCCAATGTCCACAACACCCCCCTAACCCCCCAAGCAACCCTGTTTGTTTTGTGAGATTAAGAGCCACTTATGGTTTGTCTCCCTCCCAATCCCATCTTGTTTCATTTATTCTTCTCCTACTCCTTTAACCCCCCATGTTGCATCTCAACTTCCTCATATCAGGAAGATCATATGATAGTGGTCTTTCTCCGATTGACTTATTTCGCTAAGCATGATACCCTCTAGTTCCTTCCATGTCATCACAAATGGCAAGATTTCATTTCTTTTGATGGCTGCATAGTATTCCATTGTGTGTATGAATGCTTCTATATCACAAAGACTAAAGTTTCCCTACAATAGCTTTAATCTTGAAAGGTTGAAATAATTTAAATGAGGAAAGAATAACCATGAAAAGCCTTGAGCAAAGGCCAAGATGAAAGATATTTCCAGTTACAAAGAAGTAATCAATAATTGGCCTTTTCCAATTGAAATATCATGTAAGTAAATATCTTCTCTTAAACAGCAAACCTTGATTTCTATTAAAATAACTTTCTAAAATTAAATCTATACAGTAAAATGCTATTTGCTATCTTACTATTTTTCCAGCTTTACTGCAGTATAATTGACATAAAAGAAACTGCACATTTAATATAAAATGATGAGTATGACATATTTATCTATGAAGCCATTCACCTCCCATAGGTTTCCTCACACCCCACACTATAATCCATCCTTTCCTCCTACTTTACCCCAGGCAACTAACGATCTGCTTTTTGAATTTTCCAGGATTTTATATAAATGGAATCACATGTTATGTCTTCATTTGTGTCTGGGTTTTTGCACTCTGCATAATTATTTTGAGATTCATCTACTTTGTTGCACATACCAATAGCTCATTCTTTATTGCTGAGTGGTATTCCACTGCATAACTATATCACAACTTACCCTTTCGCTTATTATTTGTAATATGGGTTGTTTCCCACTTTGGGGCTATTACAAATAAAGCTGGTAGTGTGTGTGTGTATAATTCTTTGTGTGGCCCTATGGATAAATATCTAGGAATGGAATGCGCAGGCAGTATGTTAGATGTATGTTTACATCTTGCAGTCTGGTTGTTATCATTTTACACTCCCAAAAGCAGTATAAGGATTTCAGTTCTACATCCTTGCCAACACTCAGTATGTTAATCTTTTTAATTTTAGCTATTTTAAGGAGTACATAATTGTATGTACATCATAGGGATTTTATTTTTTTTTAAGATTTTTATTTATTTGGGGGAGAGAGAGAGAGAGAGAACATGAGTGGGGGACAGGCAGGAGAAGGAGAAGCAGACACCCTGCTGAGCAGGGAGACCGATGAGGTGCTCCATCCAGGGACTCCAGGATCATGACCTGAGCCAAAGGCAGATGTGTAACCAAATGAGCCATCCAGAAGCCCCATCATTGAGGTTTTAATCTGCATTTCCTTCATGATTAGTGGTGTTAAGTATTTTTTATGTGTTTACTTGCCAACAATACATATCTTCTTTAGTAAAGTGCTGCACACTTTTTCTTTTGCACATTAAAAAAAAAACTGGGTTATCTTTTTATTAATGAATTGTAATAATTCTTCATATATTTCTAGAAACAAACATTTTGTTGGATATAGGTTTTATGTTGTAAATTTTCTCCCAGTCTGTAGCTTCCCTTTCATTTTTGAAACTTTTTTTTTTTTAAAGCAAAAGTTTTTAATTTGGTTGAATTTGAACCTTAAACAACATAGATTTTAACTGCAAGGGTCCATTTACATGTGAATTTTTTTCAATAAATACAGTATTGTAAAGGGGAGTGCCTTTATGGCCAGTTGGTTAAGTGTCTGACTCTTTGATTTCGGCTCAAGTCATGAGACTGAGCCCTGCATAAGGTTCCATACTGGGTGTGGAGCCTGCTTAAGACTCACTCTCTCACTTTGCTTTGCCCCCATTACTGTATGGTACTGCAAATGTATTTTTCTCCCTTATGATGTTCTTAATAACATTTTCTTTTCCCTAGCTTACTTTATGGTAAGAGTACAATATATAAGACATAGAAATACAAAATATGTGTTAATCAACTATTTGCTCTCAGTAAGGCTTCTAGTCAACAGTAGCCTATTAGCAGTTAAGTTTTTGGTAATCAAATGCAAATTTTGGACTGTGTGTTGTTCAAGAGTCAAATATATAGTTGGTTTTATCCCTTTTTTCTGTCCCATTTAAAAAATGTTTGACAAATCAACAAAACTAAAAGACAACCAATGGAATGAGAGGAGATATTTGTAATGTATCAGATAAAGGGCTAGTATCTACAATCTATGAAGAAATTAACCACTTAATACTCAGAAAATACATAATCCAGTTACAAAATGGGGAAAGACTTGAACAGACATTTCTGAAAGGAAGACATACAAAAATGGCTAACAGACATGAAATAATGCTCAACATCACTCATCATCAGGGAAATACAAATTAAAACCACAATGAGGGGGTGCCTAGGTGGCTCAGTCAGTTAATTGTCTGTCTTTGGCTCAGGTCATGGTCTCAGGGTCCTAGGATCAAGCCCAGAGTCCGGCTCCCTGCTCAGCAGGCGGTCTGCTTCTCCCTCTGCCCTTTCCCGTGTCCTCTCTATCTCAAATAAATAAAGAGAATCTAAAAAAAAAAAAGAAAAAAAAAGAAAAACAAAACCCCACAGTGAAATACTACCTCACACCGGTCAGAATGGCTAAAATTAACAACTCAGGAAATAATGGACGTTGGCGAGGATGCAGAGAAGGAGGAACCCTCTCACAATGTTAGTGGGAATGCAAAGTGATGCAGTCACTCTGGAAAACAGTATGGAGGTTCCTCAAAAAGTTAAAAACAGAACTACCCTATTATCCAGCAATTATACTACTAGATATTTATCCAAAGGATACAAACAGTGATTCAAAGGGGCACATGCACTCAAATGTTTATAGCAGCAAGGTCCACAATAAGCCAAAATATGGAAAGAGACCAGACGTCCATAGATGGATGAATGGATAAAGAATATATATATATATAATTATATATTATAATTTTATAATACAAAACTATATAAATCATAGAAAAATAAAAATTACAAAAATTCTATAAATATATAAAAATATATACTAAAATATTTCTCAGCCATCAAAAAGAATGAAATCTTGCCATTTGCAACAACATGGATGGAATTAGAGCATTATGCTAAGTGAAATAAGTCAAAGACAAATACCATTTGATTTCACTCATGTGGAATTTAAGAAAACGAAACAGATGAACATACAGGAAGGAAAGAAAAAATAAAGTTAAGATAAAAACAGGGAGGGAGGCAAGCCAGAAGGGACTCTTACATACAAGGAACTGAGGGAGCTGGGACAGGAGGTGGGTAGGGGGATGGGGTAACTGGGTGATGGGCATTAAGGAGAACACCTGTAATGAGCACTGCACGTTATATGCAAGTGATGAATCACTAAATTCTACCACTGTAACTAATACTACACTGTACGTTAACTAACTTGAATTTAAATAAAATCTGAAAGGAAAGAAAAAAAGAAAAAATGTTTGACAAAACCACAGTCACTAAAATTGTTTTCTTCTAGAATTTTTAAACATTTTTATCTCTTACATTTAGGTCTATGATCCACTTCAAGTTAACTTTTGTATATGGTGTGAGGTAAGGGTCAAGATTCATTTTTGGATACATGGCTACTCAACTGTTCTAGCACCATTTGAAGAAATATTATCCTTTCCCAACTGAACTGCCTTGGCACCTTTGTCAAAAAATTAACTTGACGTGTGTATGTGTGTATGAATATTCTTCTGGGCATCTTACTCTGTTCCACTGATTTACATCTATCTATGCCAAAACCAGACAAAACTGATTACAATACCTTATAATAAATCTTGAAATAAGCCTAAAGAATTTTGACTGGGATCACAATGAATCTTTAGGTCAATTTGGGAAGACCTGCCATCTTAAAAATACTTAGTTTTCCAATCAGTGAATATAGTATATCCCTCCATTTATTTAGGGTTTTGTTTTTTCTTTTTTCACTAAAGGACTCTACAGTTAAGAAAGTAGTCATCTCACATAGGAAGTTTAGGAAGACCATGGTAAGTAACTACAGCTTAGAGTTGGGGGATAAACTAGCTGTGAAAAAAATACTTCCTTAAAAATTACTGAGGAATTATTTATTTATTTTTAAATATTTTATTTATTTATTTGAGGGGGAGAGAGAGCAAGAGCAAGTGAGCGACCATGAGCTAGGGGGAGGAGGGGAAGGGGAGGGAGAAGTGGGTTCTCCACCGAGCAGGGAACCCAATGCAGCACTCGATCCTAGGACCCTGGGATCATGATCTGAACCGAAGGTAGAAGCTTAACCAAACGAACCACCCAGTGCCCCAGGGATTATTTTTTATTGCGATATAACTGACACATAACACTTAAGTTTAAGGTGTACAATGGGTTGATTTGAAACATTTATATAACACAATATGACTACAACCACAGGCCTTGGCTAGCACCTCTATCACATCATGTAATTATCACTTCATTCTGTAGTAGAAAACACCTTTGTAAATACTATGTTTTCTTTTTCATACAGGGATTAGAAGTTTCTCATGGGCAACAACCAATTTTAAGTCATCAGCAAGAACCTACTCACCATCTTTCAGACAAAAAGACGACACTGGTAAGATATAAGTATGAACATTTGAAAGTATGAACATTTTATTTGTTGCCACTGTAATTTTCAAACAAAATTGTGAAAACTTTCTTACTTCAAACTTTAGAGAAACTATGTCCAAAAAACTGTTTTTTCATGTACTATTATTTTAAATGTAGAGCACAAGGGCATTCATTGCAAATAATGCTCCCTAGAGTTATAAAATGAAAAAAGATTAAAAAAAAGAATTAGGATGACCCTAATACAAAAGCTTAGAAATAAGCTTAAAAGTACTAATATGGTATCTACTGAACAATATTAAAAGTGTTTCAGAACTTTAAGTGTAAATAAACCCAAGAGATGTATTGCACAAATTCGTAATGCACATTAAGTCATAAAAGAGAAAAAATATTCCTTTGAGTTCTACACACCTATTTCTACTGTGAAGTATTTAAAATAATTTGGATAATATTTAACAGTGACTCATCCCCCAAATACATCAGTGGGTTTTCTTTCAACTACTAGATAACTTCCTTCAAATTATTCTTTCAAGTTTACCTTCCAACACAAACTATTTCTTTTAATAATAATGATGATGATGACGATAATGATTTCCAATGCTAAAGCTTATTAACTATATTTTAAAAACCAAAAGAAACACCCTGGGATTTTCAAAATTTTATAATTTAAGAAACCAATAATGTACATTTGGACAAATATGTAGGAAAATCAATTATTGCATAAACAGCTATCCATAGTTTTCATCATTAATGCAAAAAAGATTTAAATTAGTCTTTTTACCTTTTATTTCCAATAAGCATAATGACCATGTTGGAATTGGAATGCTGGCGGGCATCCTCTAACCAGGTTGTCAAGTGGTTGAATGTATCTCTCCTAAATATAGAAGAAAATCTGATTACTATTTTCAAAGTGTTTCCCCTAGTAGTGTACAATGAACTGCATACATTCCATAAGGTAACTATTTTTAGCCATATCCACTTATGTAATGAGAAACAGATCTCAAGTACAATATCTGGAAATTAAATGTAACTTCACTTTGGAAAATTCCAATGTATAAACTATATTATCAAATTGATTAACTTGGGGGTGCTTATTTATATAAGAAAATAATTTCATTGTAGATCTCTGTAGTAAATTTAAATTTAATTAAAGACACAAGTTTTAAAGTCAAACAGCCAGGGAATAAAGGCAAAACCATACTTTTATAACTGGCAATCATGTTTATTTAGAGAAAGTCTCTGCACTGACCAAATGAACAGATACATTTCCAAGTTCTCACCTTGTAATATCGTACACTAGCAAAGCCCCTGCGGCACCTCTGTAGTATGACCTTGTGATGGAACGAAAGGACTCTTGCCCCGCCTGTCAGGAAAGAAAAGGTTGGGAGCTTTCTTTAATAAACTGTCATCTATATTTTCTTTTTATTCATATACAGAATATGGGCAGGTAGGGAATAAGCGTGTAAAAGAAAAGTTAACTTCACCAGTCTCAGGAAAAAGTCACAAAATACCACTATTGCTCAAAGTCAACCAGACACACATGAGCCCCCCCCCCCCCCCCCAAACAACAAGACCTCTAAACCTTTTTTGGCAATCCCTGACAACCCAATTTACTGAATGGCTTCACAATACATGAATCATTATTAGAACACAGAATGGACTCCTAGCAACTAAGCTCTGAAGACAAATTTGAAAGGAAGCAAATAACCCAGAGCCTCACATTTGAATTCAATAACCCACTCCCTGGGGCAGCTGTTGACACTAGAATAAATAAAGTCCATTGTAAATAAATGATGAATGACATCTTTACGCCCACCATCTGCTGGTGTAAAGGTTGTTGGAAGGCCAAGGATGCAGATTTTATCAGTTATATCATAAACTGCAGTGAGCTTTCAACAGTCATCAGATGGAATTCTTTGAGCAATCATTTTATTATGAAAAACAGAAAATGGCTCTGAATTTAATTTATATAATTTTTTCTGCACACTTAATCAACTTCCTCTGTATGTGATATATAATGCTTGTCAAACAGCAACAGGATGTAGAAATCATCTTTATATCCACTTGTGAAAACAGACTTCAGAGATTATGCAAAATTAGTTAATTTCTTTCTTTTACTAGTGGCACTAATGCTCTGTTTTTTAAGAAGGCTGGTGAAGGATATACATATTGCCTCTGAGTTTAAAATTGAGACGGTTCTTACCAAAAACACTTCTGCATTTTTACTCACTTTTCTACTTTTGAGAAAAAATAAGTATGGGGGGGCATCTGGGTGGCTCAGCAGGCTAAGCATCTGCCTTCGGCTCAGGTCATGATCTCAGGGTCATGGGATCGAGTCCCACATGGGGTTCCCTGTTCAGTGGGGGGGAGGGGTCCTGCTTCTGCCCCTCCCCCTACTCCTTCTCTCTTTTTCTCTTACTCTCTCAGATAAATAAAATCTTTTTTTTTCTTTTAAAGATTTTATTTATTTGACAGAGAGGGAGACAGTGAGAGAGGGAATACAAGCAGAGGGAGTGGAAGAGGGAGGATTCCCACTGAGCAGAGAGCCCGATGTGGGACTCGATCCCAGGTCTCTGGGATCACAACCTGAGCTGAAGGCAGATGCTTAACAACTGAGCCACGGGGGCACCCCAATAAATAAAATTTTAAAAAAAGTATGTAAATTAAATAAACACAAAGCCAGTTTTCACAATTTTTGCATTCAAAATCTACTAACCTGGAAAATATTCATGTTTTTATGATGAGCTTTGACCTTTCAGTTAACTACTAAGCCCTTCCAACCCTCAGAATTCACAAAGACAACTCAAGTTCCACCTTCTTCTAACACTCCACATTAACTTCTTGTTCTTCCTGGCCCTCACAATATACTCCCTCCCTCCCATATCCCCCATCCCCAGCACCTAGCACTGGGCCTGGCACACAGCAGGCATTCAGAGAAAGCCTTTCCAATGAAAGAATGAATCCTAATGTCCTAATCAAGCGCACAAAATGGGTCATTACTCCATCCCACCTAAATAAGTGGATATCAGTAAATCCTAACATGCTAAGAGTCAGTAAAAATAACTTTTCTTATGTGGAAACTAAAGATTAGGCCCTCTCTTGGTACCCTGCAAACAATTCTGCCACTTCAAATAGTGCCTAATGCTAAACTAAATTACTGAGAAAGCCATCACATAAAAGAACTATACAAATAATCAACTCATTTCATAGTGTGAGGTTAAAACATTAGATGATACTAGTTAGAAGCATGAAATTTCACTAAAATTATTTTACCATAAATTACTGAGATATAGCTTTCCAAAAAAGTTTTTGAATAAATCCAAGTTCAAAACATAAGCATTATGCATTATGAGAATTTATTTTTCAACTGCTTAGCGCAGGAAAACTTAGGAATACATTTTTTTAAATTTTTTAAATTTTTTTTAATAAACATATAAGGTATTTTTAGCCCCAGGGGTACAGGCCTGTGAATCGCCAGGTTTACACACTTCACAGCACTTACCATAGCACACCCATGCCCCCAAAGAAGGACTACATTTTTAAGAGATTTATTTCACTGTGAATTATATATACACCAATGAAGGAGTCTGGGTAATAATACAAAAAAGGTAATTTTTTCTTTAGTTTGTAATCAGGTTTATTGCTCTAAATACTGAGAAAAGGCAAAAGTCCTTTAAAACAATCTTGCAGGGGCATTCTATGGGAGGAGTTAAAATGAATACTGTCCAGAAAAAGACCACTATAAGATTTAAAACTATAGTTTTTATAGCTCAGATAAAAAAACAGTGAAAAACAGTCTATTATTAATTAATTAATTTTAGTATTTTATTTGTCAGAGAGAGACATTATTAACGAGAGTGAGCACAAGCAGGGGGAGCAGCAAACAGAGGGAGAAGTGGGCTCTCTGCTGAGCAAGGAGACAGATGCGGGACTCAATTCCAGGACCCTGGAATCATGACCTGAGCTGAAGGCAGATGCTTAACCAACTGAGCTACCCAGTATCCTGGGAGAACAGATTTTTTAAAAGGAAAATAGCATATGCCTACAGACCACTCTCATTCCTCTTGTATTGTTTTACCAGGAACATGTTATAATATGGAAATGCTGTATATAATGGATCACTTTATACTGAATCCATTCAATCTGCTTTTGCCTACCGTTACAAATTAAAAACTCAAGCTAAAAAAAATCCAAACATTCCAAGTGAGGTCTATGAACATAACCATGCATCCTAAAATCTATGATTACTTTGTAATAAGCAAAGATCAATATTCAGAATAGTTTTGAATTCTTGAGACCTGCCTGGTAAGAAAGATACCCCACACATTGGCCTAGTCTCTCTGTTAATGGTATTGATGGAATGGAAACAAATCGTGCCCAGTTCAGTTTTGAACTATGGCTTCTTTAACTATACTCAAACTGTTAAATAGCCACTGAAGTATACACAGTAGGTACTCACATTATGTTATCATGACTGATCCCAAAGGGCCAATAAAGTTAGAAAATTAAGATCTGTGAGAATCAGTATTATGGTAATACCTCTATCTAACAATTCCAGCTATAAAGAACCCAGCCAAGAACCAAAGGGAGAAAAGGATTTCTACGTAGCCAAATAAGTTGTCCAGTGCCCAAGGATGAAATCTCAGGTACTTTACTCAAGATTCAACTTAAAAAAAAAATCCCCATGATTGTTCTTCCTGGCCCTCACAATATAAAGATTCAGAAAAAAGATACTGAAATCTACACATATGAACAAGACTTTGGTTTGGAGGACAAGAACATTAGTAAAAATCAGATTGATTTTTAGCCTGTGTCCACCACAGCAAGCACAGAGAAAAAGTCAACCTGGACTACTTAAGTCTAGGCTTTCTAAGGGAGTCTCCAAAGGAACAAAAGTAGATCCTTCTGTGAAGAGAAACAGGATTGTAAATATCTAGAAAGAACAAAGATGTAAATTAAAAAAAAAAAAAAACTAAGCATATTTACCATGAAAAAGAGGATTTCAGATTCTTTTAACACTGCCATGTAAGAAATGGCTTATATTTACTTCTCATCTTATACACAGGTGGGAAGTAAATAATAGCGTAGAATGGAATGTTTGAGAGATTCCTGTCCCTGTAGTTAAGAGAGGGATGACGAACAGCTGCCACAGAAGACAAAGCTTCTCTACTCCTTGGCTTGTGGGGATGGGAGCGGAGAGGAGTGGAAGAGGTAGAACTGTGGCCTGGTGTTGGTTCTAGTCCCTTTCCCTGGTCCCACTGAATTCTGGTCATCCATCCTTACCACCCCACTGACATAAAAACACCCATTCTTTGGGGTAAGAAGTTGGGTATAAATGGACACATTTTATAAAGGGCCAAAAAAATGCCTGTGATTGGCTGAAAAGGTATTTTGAACATGTAGGAAGCACATGAGTGTTTTTTTTTTTTTTAATGCAGTTCCAATGTCATATTGGAGAGGGAAAATACTGGTAAATCTAAAATGTTTTGAGGGAAGTTGGGCAGAAACATGGGACTTAGAACATTCATAGTATAAATATATAGGGGGAGAGAGTAAAATTTATTTGGATATACTGGGAAGGTAACTGAAAATTTGACAAAAACAAACAAACAAAACAAAAAGAGGAGTAAGAATTAAGAGGAGTAAGAAAAACTGGTGGGTAAAGGCTGGATGAGAGTCTAAGAGTCTAAGAGTGAGAATGGACTTCTTACACCCTCCTTCCATTAGCCAAGGAGTAAGAACTGGGTGCAATTGGTTTTCTTCTTTGACTCACATAGAGACTAAGAATATCACTCATCTGACTTCTGACAAAAGAAAGTTACAGAGAGCCAAAGGATACAGTTACCTCTGCTTGCAACAAAGCCTCTAAGGGAGATCTTTGGCAACTATTTTCAAAGCAAAGATGTTGGATGGAGGATATAGAAATTTCGCAAGGAAAATTCCTTATTTTTATTTTTTGTGAACAGAAGTGGATATGCAAAGGATGACAAATATCCTAAGATACTGGGACTTAGTCACTGGGGGAAAAATCATTTAAGGCTGATAAAACAAATACTAATATTTGGCAAATTTTTGCCTAAAGGATACTAGGATGGTTTTGTAAATGTCCTGGGCCAGGAACAGACATGATCCGTGCTACTAAAAATGTAGTTTCCTATCCAAAAGTATAGACATTTGATGATACAGGAAACAATGTTCCATTCGAATATAAAACTAAGTGTGGAATGAACCTTTATGTGTGTGATAACATCTATTAAAGACTTTTAGAAGTTAGGTGAAAATAAGAAGAAAACCAACGACCAGAAGAGGCAAACCTCTAAGGCGAGACTCAAGAAGCAACTGTCAAAAGTAGTAAGTTAACAGAGTTGCTTGAACATTCTTTCCTTTTCCATTCTTTCATCTGAAAGAGGCTATTGTGTTCCTAGCACCCTTCATGTGGAAGCCCCAGGATTCTTTTTTGGGAGTCATGATGTCTTCAAAGGTACCAGTCTCTCTCTTTTAGATACAGAGAAGCTGTTCCTCTGCCTCTACAGAGGAAGTATGAACAAGGGTTTTGTTTGCTTGTTTCTATTTCCCTTTCATACAAGTACAAAATAAGTAATTACTACAGATCTCTTCTGAAAGATCACCGCAGTACAAAATAATCAACCCATAAGCTAAGGGGAAAAAAAAAGGCAGGACTAGTTAACCCACAAACTAAACAACTGGGAAACGAATGACTCGTTCAAGTTTCAAAAATTGGAGGGCAGGCGGGGGGGGGGGGGGGATCCAGGTGGTGGTTATTATGGAGGGCACGTATTGCATGGAGCACTGGGTGTGGTGCAAAAACAATGAATACTGTTACGCTGAAAAGAAATTAAAAAAAAAAATTGGAGGGCAGGGGATTATTTAAGAAAATACCTTAAGGACAGAAGAATGACTGAATATACTAGAATAAACTACAATGAAGTGGTTTGTGCCTCTAATTTCACATAATTTTCATTACAGTATCAACCTTCCCTTTGGAACTATGTACTTTAGTAATGCTATCTCCTGAACAAATCCAATGATCCTACAAGCTGCTTAGAATGAGACGCTTTACTCATTCATTCAAGAAAATTCACCAAACATTGTATCAGTCAATCATCTATTAATCTAAAGCACAAAGCTGAGTAGGATACATATGGTACTTTCCCTCATGATTATTCGGAGAAGGGTAAACAACTACTGTAACAATAGGATAAGAGCTCTTAACAGAAATATGCATAAAATACTATGGGGGCAATCAGTTATCCCATGGGTGTCAGAAAGGCTCCACAACAGGTGACATCTGAGTTGGTCTTCAATGCAAAAAGGGGGTAAAGTACTTCAAGCAAAACAAGTATTCATGCACAGTATAAGGTATGATAAACATGTTTATTACAGAATAGCAGGTAGGCTGGTTCACAGCACACTGTGCTGCATGAGTTCCCTGGCTAAGAAAGCAACCTAGCTTATGCACAACGATCAGTTCTGAAAAAGGAATAAACTCTCTTAATACAAAAGTAGAAAATACTTTTTTTTTTTTTTGGCTGGAGAGCTTTAATTTTTAAATCTCTAGGAAGGAAGGGACTTTGCATATTTCATTTTTCTCTTTTCCATGCAGTTCTGAAATCATGTTGCCTAAGAGAATATATATCAAAAAAGGTAATGAGACACTACACGCTTGGGGTGGGTGTGGGAGGGGCCTAAGAAACAGTAAAAGCCTAAGTCTCCACTTCAAAAGCAGAGCTAAGAAACCACAAGAACCTAAGAACACTGTATAACTCTGGAACAGTGCAAAATAGAGATTCAGGGTTTTCCATTTAGGGGACAATTATGGGATATGTATCAGGAAACCTAGGTCTCATGACAGCCTGAAGAAACTTGCTTGGTTTTCCTGAGAATCCAGTCTGTGAGACTGTATTCCCCAAGGCTGCTTCCCTTAGTAACTATTATGGGTGACAGGTAAGAAACCAAGACTGAGTGACAAGAGGAAAAAAACAATAAAACATGGGTATATAATGATAAAATTCCTCATATTTTATATTTCATTTACTAGTTTAGAGAACATGCTCTTTGTCATAACAGGTGACCTTGTTTGATCTTTCTCAACTGGGGATCTGTGAAGAATTAAGTATTATTGACCTATGGCAGTGGTTCTCAAAGTGTGATTCCCCAGGACCCCCAGGGTTCCTGTCTCCTTAAGGGTAGATGAGGTCTTTTGTTTCCCAACTACCTAGTTATGTGGAATTGCATTTTCTTCATATACTCCAACTAAACAACACACATAAGACTCAATGCAGAAGCAGGACACCTGGGTAGCTCATTCGTTAAGCATCAGCCATCAGCTCAGGTCATGATCCCAGGGTGCTGGGATCAACTCACATCGGCCTGCTTGCTCAGCAGGGAGCCTGCTTCTCCCTCTCCCACTCCCCCAGCTTGTGTTCCCTCTCTTGCTGTGTCTCTCTCTGTCAAATAAATAAATAAAATCTTAAAAAAAAAAAAAAGACTCAATGCAGAAGCAGATATGAGAATCCAAGCTGTTTTCTATCAAGCAGACAATGAAGAGATCTTTTCAAAATGTAACAAAACGACATTCTTCTCACTAGAAAACTAAAGTTTTGTTTTGGAAACACAGTCAATTTTTTTGTTTTGGAAAAACATAGTCAATTCCCATAAAAACTGCTTTGCTTATCCCAACATATAATGAGTTTATTATGCTTATTTTTTTAAAAGATTTCATTTGAGAGAGAGAGAGAGAGAGAGAACGGGCGAACATGTGTGCGCACGAGAAGGGGGGAGGGAAAGGCAGACTCTCTGCTGAGCAGGGAGCTTGACAAGGGACTGGATCCCAGGACCCTGGGGTCATGCATGATCTGAGCCAAAGGCAGATGCTTCACTAATAAGCCAGCCAGGCTCCCCTATTACACTCATCTTTAAACATCTGCACTGGGCAAAGGAGCCTACTTGAGATTTACTCTCCCTCTTCCCCTGCCCCCCTCCCCCTCTCTAAAATAAGTTTTTCAGTTTTGTTCTAACATGGTAAATACTGATAGCTATAAGGCTCATAAGCAAAGGCTCTTTGGGTCCTCATTAATTTTTAAAAGGAAAAAGAAAGGGATTCTGAGACCAAAAAGTTTGAGAACCACTACCTTACAGCATCCATTGTATACAGTAAGGTAACTTCTCTTTTATGCATTCAAGTTGGGAGGATAAAGAAAATAGTCACTCAAATTCTGTTCTGTGGTCAGATGACAAACTTACTAAAAGCTATACAGCATGACACGGAACAGGCACTCAACGAATATTAAGTAAGAGAAGCAAGGTGGCTTCAAGTGGCTGGGACTAAATCAAACTTTATATTTTTTCTTAAAAAAAATTTATTTGACAAAGAAAGGGAGTGAGAGATTGTGGCAGAGAGAGAGGGAGAAGCAGGATCCCAGCCAAGCAGAGAGCCTGATGTGGGGCTCAATCCGAGGACCCTGGGATCATGATCTGAGCCGAAGGCAGATGCTTCATCAACTGAGCCACCCAGGAGTCCCTCAAACTTTTATATCAAACTTTTAAAATTAACAAACTGTCAGATCAAGTGACTCTATAGTGTTTACATTTATATTTTATCTCATACATGTCCTTTGCTATGGCACTTTTTTTTAAAGATTTTTATCTATTTATTTGACAGAGAGAGATCACAAGTAGGCAGAACAGCAAGCAGAGAGAGAGGAGGAAGCAGGCTCCCTGCTGAGCAGAGAGCCCAATGCAGGTTTCCATCCCAGGACCCTGAGATCATGACCTGAGCCGAAAGCAGAGGCTTAACCCACTGAGTCACCTAGGCGCTCCATGCAATGGCGCTTTATTTTCTTAAAAGCACAGTTTCCAGAGCATTTCCGTTTGGACCCCATAGCCCAAGCATTTGTTCAGATATGTTCACTAACACTCAGCATCTGCAGTACACCTGTTGAAAACACTGCATAAGAAAACCTAATCTTGGGGCACCTGGGTGGCTCAGTGGGTTAAGCCGCTGTCTTCGGCTCAGGTCATGATCTCAGGGTCCTGGGGTGGAGTCCCGCATCGGGCTCTCTGCTCAGCAGGGAGCCTGCTTCCCCTCTCTCTCTCTGTCTGCCTCTCCGTCTACTTGTGATTTCTCTCTATCAAATAAATAAATAAAATCTTTAGAAAAAAAAAAAAAGAAAACCTAATCTTTTACCACATTTCATCTCACGGTTGCAGGGGTGTTGGTACCAATGAACCATAACAGGCATAAAAAGGACAGTAAAACAAAACAAAACATATACTGTACTTTCAAAAAACAACTTTATTTAGGGCATACAAGGTATTTACTATACTTACCGTATCCCATATCTGAAGTTTTATCTGTTTCCCGTCAATAGTTATCATTCGAGCACCAAACTCTACACCTGAACAGACAAAAAACGATTTGTTACACAAACGAGGGACTGTATTTCACATTTAAGGATTTTTTAAAAAGGATGTCTATTTCCAGGACATACTAAGCCAGGTGATACACAGATGAACTTTATCAAATACCACTCCTTCCCTCAGAAAACATATAATCTAAGGCAGATGTGCTAAAAGGCGTAAGCTAAAGACACAATTAAAATACTAAGAAATTCAAGTCTAGCATAGTTAGAAAACAAACTGTGGTCTTCCTGTTTCAGAGGATCAATAATATAAAAACTAGAAATGAGATTCAAGAACCATCACTATTAGTTAACAAATACTAAAACTTCTTAAGAACTATTAATGTGGTATAAAAATTACTGAAAGGGATAAATGGATTTCAGCATCACAGTTTTGATTCCTAGTGTGGGTTATTAACTAGAAAAGAAACCTCTAAATCTACCAGCTAGAGAGAACCACTGTTTAAACATACTTCCAGACATTGCTCCAGAAGTAGCATATTCTGTGTATATACAAGGAAGTGTACAATTTATATAAAAGGGAGCACAGAAATGCTGTTCTCTAATTTGCTTTTCAGTCAATAACATAAATATTATTCCATATCACAAATCTCACTACAAATCAATAAATCTATAAAGCTATGTCATTATTTTTGATAGCTGCATAATAAGCCAACTTTACTGAGTTGGTATTCTACTGCTACAAGTTCAGGTCATTCCCAAATTTTCACTAAGTAGTTAAAACCGAAATGAATTTTCTGCATACATTTTTCAGCCCATGATTATGATTTTAGGCAAAGTATAGGAAATAGAATTGCAGGTCAAAGGGAGTACAGACTTTACACTTGTAAGTTAACTACTTTGGCTCTTTTCCTTCATTTGTCATCCTTTTTGAAAGCACTCAGGCAATCATCAAAACAGGAGGAGGAGGAAAAAAGGGGATAATTTCGGTACAGCACACAGCTGTGAAGGAGATGCTGAAAGAAGTCTATCACTTATATTACACCAAGTCATTACTGCTTGGAGTGTGCTCTATCAGTATTTAGATCAGAGTCAGGGTGAAGGGAAGACACACATGGTCCTCAGAAACCAGATGTCATCCTGGCAGAAAAACAGCTTCTAGTTGCCCAGAGAAGGGCACACTGCCCAGTGTCAGAATTCCATTTCAGCATTTCCTGTAATTCCCCCAACCGCGATCAGGAGGATGGGACAGACAGGTAATTTGTTCTTTCAGGATATGTAACTTGAAGGTTTCAGTCTGCATTTTAATACTGATTCCATCTGAGAGACATAGTCAATATCAAAACACTAATGGTCCGTTTCTCAGACTCAGAAATAAAGAAGAGGCCCCAGGAGTCATGAGGTACTAGAATGAAAAATGCAAAATTCCAAATTTATTCCATATAAAAACATTTTTTATCTACCTATCTAAAGACTCATTACAAATGCATATAAATATATACATACATATTTTCACATGTATTCTGTGCCACAGGGTGGGAGACACCCAAAACAACCATCCACCAGCTTACCATTAATGACATGAAAATGGAACGAGCTGAGGGGAGGAAACCAGTGGCTAAATACCACACAAATGTTCTTTGAGGTGTTAATATTTAAAAGGAACGTACTAATATACAAAATTCTACACAGCTAGATATTTAACCAACTAAAAAGGGAGTCTTTTCATGACTCTATTGTTTCTAGCCATAAACTAGAGATAGAAATCCTGTTTTTCCTGTCATTGTCAGAGGTGAGCTTTTAACCATAATCTAAAAATGCTGCACTGTTCACTGGGATTAAAGATTTCTTCAACCCAATATATAATGTCAAATTTGACAATCAACAACAACAACAAAACCAAAAAAACTAGAAATAGACCCTTGGATGGATACCAAGGTTGGACAGGCAAGGCAAACAAGGGCAAGCAGATGCTCCTTCTCGGGAACTGACATCTGGAGCAGAGGGACGCAGATATGACAAGTGACCGGCATGCATTCTGTCCCAGCAGATGAAAGGCTCCCGACAGCTTTACTGCTGCAAGACAGCAGCTACGGCCCCTGCTTCCTGGACCCTCAGATGCTTCATTCCTGCCCAAGACCAAGGCTTCCCTCTTCTGCAGGTTCTATATAAAACCAGAGGTATTCTAATATAGATCCCCTTTTGTTTAACTTACTAGCCACAACTGCATTTCGGTACATTTATCTCTTTATTCAAAGTAATAAAGGTTGTTTGAAATGAAACAGAAACAGAATCTGATTTCAGCTTCAGAACCATAATTCTTTCTCATTTACCTACTTGTAACTGGGCTCAACATGGGTTTTACCTTTCTAGTCGATGCAGCAAAAGAAAATACTGAAACCTGAAAGTCCTGTAAGATTCGGTAACACAAAAAACTGAAAACCAATTTCTCTTCTGCATTATTAAAATTTTTTAATCTTTTTCCTTAAGTATGTACATATGCTTGAAAATCCCATTTTCCCTATCTTTTTTCCAAGGGATAAACCATCATCCCCTATGCCCTTGAGGCTCTCTTTCCAGATACATTTTCAATTAACAGCCAATTTGGCTGCCAGAGAAATTGTCTGTGGAGCCAAATGCAAGAAGGCCTCATTTACCTGACATTGTTAGGGAGAGATTCTGATTTTTTCAGAAAGGTTATTCACTTGAAACCTTCCAGAACAAAATACTCTGAATGTAAATACATACACTTTTTAACTCTCTCTAGATCATTATCATCCTTACATCGTAAGAACTTGAAACTTTGCAGAGTAACAATTTATTGAGCATTCAGTGATCGATACCTACTAACTGTGGAACCTTGGGCAAATTGTTAAATTGCTTCTGTGTCATAGTTTTCTTACCTGTAAAATGATATTAATGATACCCATCTCCTAAGATTTTTTTCAAGATTAAAAGGGTTATACACAAAATACAACAGTGTCTGGCATACTGTAAGTATTCAGTATATATGAGCTATTATTATTATTATTCTATACTATACACCAAAATTTCTAAATCACCATTCACATATAAACTAATGATGACAGCCTGTCGAGAAAGGGCCACCTATTAGGGCCAGGTGATCACGGGGTGCCAAAGCAGAGAGAACACAGGGACGTGTTCTGGGATATAGATGTTATGGATGTTCAAAACAGAGACTTGTGGGAAGAAGGCTCTATTCCCCTAATTCGAGAAACAAGGGGAAAACTAGATATTAAAGAGCGATTTTCCTAATTTTCTATGAAAAGTGAACAGCATATGCCATACTCAAAGGTAAACCACTAAAGGAATTCAAATTACAGAGAAAATGATTATAACATCCTCAACTTGTAAATTATTCTAGAGATTTAGGTCACAAATTACAAAAACTAAACTAAAAGGTACAAATTGTAGCCAAAGAAAAAATTATGACTTACAGATAAGACCAGTCTATCCAGAGCATGCAAACTAAGTAAAAAAAATAATGGTGAAAAAAAAAACCTTATCCACAACAGTAACAAAATATATAATATGCCAAAATAAACTTAAAGAAAGCACAAGGTCTGTATGAAGAAAATCGTTAAACTTTACTGAAGGGCACTTAAAAGTTTGGAAAAAATGCAAACACATGTGTATATAAATAGGTGATTTTAATATACTAAAAACATAAATTGTCTCCAAGTTAACCAATGAATTTAATAAAATTCTTCTCAAACTTTAAGAACTTCACTAAAAATTTTGCATTTGACAAACTGAGACTACACTTCATTTGGAAGAATGAATTCACAAGAATGATCAAGAAAACTTAGAATAGGAAAAAATGCCAACCACTTATGAAGTAGACTACAATTACTGTAAATACCCATGTGATATTTTCTCATGAAATAGAGGAGGAAAAAAAACCCAAACAAAAAACCCCCCAAAACATAAATGGAATAGATTTGAGAGGCCCTGAACAGGCTTGCTTACATATGGAGATTTAGCATATGATAAAGGTTCCTGTTCAAACGGGAAAGAAAGATGGCTTATTTAATTAATGGTGTGGGGACACACAGATTAAAGAAAATCATATACATGGCCATATACCAGATAGGGTACAAATTTATAGTATTTGAAGAATAATTAAGAGAATATTATATAAGTTTTGTATTGGGGAGTCTTCCTTAGGGAGGCCTGAAAGTCATAAGAAAAACATCAAAGGATCTGAGCGATAAAACAAAACACAAACTAGTATTAGAAGAGGCGAAGATAAAAACAGGTTAATTCAAAGAGAAAAGATATAGAAGCAGTTCTAAAACATACAGAAAAATGCTCAGCCTCACGAAAAATTCAGGAACTGGAAAGTAAAAAAAAACACTTTTCTCTATTTCACAAAGAGCAAAAACTCAGAAGCAGCAGAGAAGGGCAAGGATGAGCAGAACCAGGTACTCTGTTCAGTACTCCCACAGAGGGAGTACAAATCAGAACAGCTCCATGTGTTTATGGATACATTTTAAAACTCTAGAAGGTGACATACACAACAGTGGATGATGAAGGCCAAAGACAAGTCATAAGGGAAATTTAACTTTCTCTGGATTTTTAACAATGTTTTCATAATAACCACACCCTCTCAAGAAAATACATTTACATTTTATTATTCAGATAACACAGACTTTGTGAGATCTAAATTAGATATTCACAGGTCCTCTAAGCTACCTTCCTAGCTCTTGGCAATGTTATTTTAGGTAACTCGAATTATCTCTGAAAACTGAGTCCCAAATAAGAGAGGTGTGTTTTCAACTGATTTGTGGGAAGTCAGGTACAAGAAATAATGCTTTGATTCTACCACCTCTTCCCCCCATGACTCCTTGCAGTCACTTCTTATAGGATGACTAGTTTAAAGACTTGGGGGAGATAGGCAGGAAGGTGGCATCAACATATAAATGGTCTGACCCCTAGATCAGTGTTTGTCAAGTTGTCTATTACTAGGTAGCCAAATAAACACAGTGGGAATTAGTGGGTTGTAATAAGCATTATTTCTACACAATATAATTAAACAGCATTAGACAAATGCATATATCAAGCACTGTAATGTTAAATGTTACTTTCTGAAGCTTTCTCCCCAGATAGTATATTCTAAATTTAGAAAACATTTATAGGCCCTTTATATGTACCAGGCCCCCGGAGATACAGCAATGAACAAAACAGATCTGTTATCATGAACTTTACTTCTATAGTAGTGGCAGACAATATTCATTTATAATCACTTGTATAAAAAGTTAAGGAGAAAAACAAATCTAGGCAAGAGGATGGGTATGAGGGTATGTGTGTGTGTGTGCATACAGGTACACTTGTGAAGATCTAGGAGGAAAAAAATCAAGAGCAATTTTAAATTTGAAGATGCCTATTAGGCATCTAAGAGAAAGGAGATGTTGAAGAAGCAGCTGGATATGTGCACATGGGGAGGAGAGAGCTTAGTTGGAGTAAATTCAAAAAACAATGAGGGGAGGAGAAAAAACAGAGACAGAAAATACAAACAATTCTTTCTGAGGACTTTTGCTAAAAGGAAACAAAAGGATTGAAAGCTGAAAAAGATAACAGTCATGAAAAATGACAATCAAAAAGGGATAAATGAATGACACCTGGGAGAATGAAGAACTGCCAAGCCATGTTCTTGAGCAGGCCTTGGCTAGCGACTCCTGGTTCATCCAGGTAGCAAGGAAAAGGAGGAGTTTATGAGTTCCTGGTAGGTGGTGGTGAGGGTTGGTGAGTCTATGTGGTGATGGAGACCTGTAAAAATGGCTCTTCTGCTTGACTCTATTTTCTGAAATAGATGAAGGTTATTATCTGAGAGTGAAGATAGGGAAGGTAGTGCATTCTTAAAGAGCAAGACGGTATAACACAGTTGTACAGGACAGTGGAAAATGAGTGGACTGGAAATAAGGTGTAATTGTCAAGCAGTTAGAAATTAGTGTCTAAGAAATTACTATGAGATTAGTTAGCATGGCTCTGCGTTTTTCTCCAAGCAGGATAGAATAAGTAGCCGGATTTAACCTATGGGTTAGCCATAAGCATGTGATGGAGCAAAGGAGTGGGTGGGGGATTGAGGGTACATGTGGGAGTGATTATAATGACATAATTACAATGGCTAGAATTAAAGCTGGGTAAGGAGGGAAGCAGGACTCCCAGAGGGGTCAGAGTAGAAAGATAGCAGGATCAATGGATTATAGGACCGATGGGGCAAATAAATCATTAGGGAGAGCAACTAGAGGGTGTAAGTTAGAAGGACAGGAGAAGAGTCAAAAGGCCAAATGCATGAAACTGAGATTCTGGAGTGCTTCCAGGCACTGGTAATGACCAGGTCCTGGGTGTGACTATGGGAGTGAGTAGCTGAGGGAGAGGGGGAGATAAGATCACAGGAAGTAAAGCAACTGAGAGGCTAGGATGTGTGCGGGAGGGTGGGCTCACATGTATGCATACATAAGTCAACAATACAAAACAAATTCCTAGCTGGGTAATCAGTATCTAAAAGCCACTGCTCCAATGCTTCTCCAACTTTTCAGATGTATCACTTGGAGATCCTGTTCAAATGCAGAATTTGACTCTGTAGACTCTTGAACAAGCTCACAGAGAATACTGATGCTGCTGGTCAGTGTAATAGTGCATGAACACACCTGAGTAGCAAGGCTCTAGTCCTGAGCTTCAGTGTAACTGGATCCAGGAAGCTCTCAGGAAACTGCTTCACTGCTTCTTTGATTCCTACATTAACAATTCTCATTGAGAGAGTAGTCAAAGGGCGAGGAGTATTTCATCGACTCATCCTTGTCTTTTACTTCCTCTGTTTGACTGTTTAATACTTCTTAGTCAGGACCTGACCTTAGCTTTTTCACCCTCTTCTACTCCTCAGGCAAAGGAAAGTATGCAGCAGAATCAAGATAATGTCTTACACCTATTACGGCAAACTTTCCAATGTTCCTTTAAAATAAATACATGTTAATAACCTGAAAAATAAATTGCTGTGATGGTGTCATAAGGTGTAGCAGCCAAGGTCCAACCAGAAAAACACAAACCATATTAAAGTTTTAAAATCAAGGGAATTTAATGTAGGGAGTTTGTTACAGGAAAGAAAGAGCTAAGAAGCTCAACGAAGGAATGGTGAAGAAGCCGAGAGATTAGCACGTGCGGGGAAGTGCTACCATCCCGAGGCTGGGGGAACAGAGAAACTGGGGTTGGCAGACCTTATAAGCCAGATCATCAGTGGGCCTGTCACCATCAGAGGCTGGGGCTAGAGTCTTGGAGGACACACAGTTAACCCAGGCAGACAGAGGAGAGAAGATGCTTGGCTTCCCTTTGCTTTTAACCTCTGACCTCCCACAACCACACACCAGTAAACCCAGAGGGGACCCATCTGGTACACCTGTGGGAGTTACAGTTGCAAACAACTCCCTTTGGTCCATCTCCTTCTCTCTCTCCACAGGCACAGGCCTTGCTGATTTCTGACAGCAGGCTTGGGGCCATCCTCTCCATCAGGTGTACCACAACCCTCAGAAATGTATATGAAAGCTTCATGGAAGGGGACATACTTTTGGTTAGTCCCCTATACTAAAAGCAACTGTGTGGCTAGTTGTGTCAGGCCCGAGTCAGGCTTAAGAGAGAGCTACCCAGGTTTAGACCATCTGGGCAAAGAGCAGATCCTACACAAAACTGGGCTCACTGAAGGTAAACTATGAAATGAAATAAGGGCCGGCATGAAACAACAGTACCTGTTCTACCCTTCGTTACTGTATATCCTTACAACTAGCAAAATTAAAATGGAATCTGAATTTTCTCATGGATAGCAGCCACTTGGAAAAAGATTTCTATACCTCCACAAAGTACATGTGGCTTGGCTAAAAACTATTAAGTCATCTAAATAACTTGATTAACAAACTCTGTGTTTGATTTGGTATTCTAAAAATACACAGGACACTAAAAATGACTGCTGGCAGCTAGTTAGTGGCACAGCCTTGATTTGAACTCTGGCAAGCTGGTCCAGTCTCTGATCATACCCATATTTTATACTGTCTTGCAATTATTTGTTTCATTATTAAATACAATCACAATCTTAAATATTTATATCTTCCTGTTGTCTTCTGACCACTTTTACAAAGTTGGATAATATTTTTACCATACCTATACATTTTCAAAAAGTGATGGGATGAAACTGTGCAGCAACAAATCTAGTTTCACAGATTCTTTTTGATTCATCATTAATAGAATGGACCCCCTTTAGCACATTCTATTTCTACTGCCCAAAATTTCTGAACGTTTCTCATCTCTTGCATAAAACTTACCAATAGTCAGGTCATGCACTGGCTGAAACCTCTTGTCTGTAAACTGTAGCAATAAGCATGATTTACCAACACCTGAAAGTTAAAAAAAAAAAAAAATTTATGAGACAAAACTCCCCCAAATTAAGAAACACTTAACAAAAGCACACAGAAAAGATGCAGCTAGGGTTTTTGGTGCTCTATAAACAATCTACCACAAAATCTCAGAGCTCTGATTTCATAGGAAATTATGGGATCGATGATTTAAGTGGAAGGTCTTAACCAATCCAAAACAGCTTTTCATCCTTTGTTATTCATTTGACATTTTAATCTGAAAGACAGAATTAGCAGGTACTCTTAGGAGACAACCAAGCAGGTCCCCTTAGTAGCTAGTACTACTAGCTACTATAGAGTAGTAGCTACTAGCTACTATAGAGTACTATAGTACTCTAGCAATTAAGGTTAAGTTCATGCACTTTGTTTTTTGTGTAGTAGTGAAAATATTAAAAACAAAGTTATCTCTTTTTGTAATTCATCTTACTTTTCCTACAAACAAACTGGCAGTTAAATGTGTGTGATCTACTTTGCTCTATCTTCTGGCTAATTCATTTCAGGATCAACTCTAATATTTTTTTTTTTCTTAAGGTTTATTTATTTATTTGAGAGAGAGAGCTTGAGCAGACAGAGGGGAAAGGGGAGGGGCAGAGGGAGGAGCACACTTCCCACTGAGCAGGGAGCCTGATCCCAGGACCCCAGAATCATGACCGGAGCCAAAGGCAGATGCTTAACCCACTGAGCCACCCAGGCATCCCCAGGATCAACTCTAATCTGAACTGCATCCCTTCACTCTATCACCAAATTTCACTTCATTAAGGTCATGAATAACTTCCACAGTCCTAATTAAAGATAGATTTTCTGTGCTCACCCTACTCACCATGTGAGAACTGGTTACTGAACTCCCTATCATCTTCCTACTCATTCTCAGGCCCTTATTTTCACACTAGACCAAGTCTGCTTACTCAAGAGCATCCTGCACTTCGTCTACTCTTGCACTCAAAAGGCTTTACTGAATGCTAATGGTGCTCCGCAGTTGGGACTTGAGGATACAATCATGTGGAATGCTTCCTTCCTTATAGTCGGGTATAGGTAGAAAAATTAAACATTACTAGTGACAATCTATATGAACTGTAATTTGAAATAATTATAACTGCCATTTGAAAGAAGAGAGCACTATGAGGACGAGTGACAAGATTAATTTAGACTGAAGGGCTGGAGAAGGTCTTTCTGAAGTGACACTTAAACTAAGCTGTTCAAGGTCTTCTAGATTATAACCTCCATGAGAGAAGATGAGGACTATCTTGCTGTCTTATGGCAGAGATAAGGCAATTAATGATTTCACTGAATGACTAACCCTAGTATCAAATGTTACAAAGACTGTCAAAATGCTCAGTAAACAAATCAAAGAAATATGTGTGTGTGTGGTTATGCTTTTGGAAATACTTTATTTGTTCAAAGTTTTCTAAATGTTTTAATTAAAAATAAACTGGAATTTCAAAACATTTTATCTTAGTTTTCTTCTCTTTTCTTTTATCCATAATTTCTTCTTTTACATTACAAAAGGTGTAAAGCCAAACTCATTTTATCAGATTTCTAGCTCCTCTGAATAGCCTTTCAGATGTAGGCTAGAAAGAAAAATTATTATTTTTTAAGTGTGAAAGTAAAATTAGCAAACATCTGAGATATGAACCTTTAGGTTATAAGATTAAAAAAATTTTTTTAAAGTACAATCTACCCCTCAATGTGGGGTTTGAACTCATGACCCCAAGATCAAGAGCCATAGGCTTTACTGACAGTCAGCCCCAAGGGTTTGTTGTTGTTTTTTCCAGAGTTGGGGCGGGGGAGAGGGGAGGGCAGAAGGAGAAGAAGAGACAATCTTCAGCAGGCTCCCCAACCCTGAGATCATGACCTGAGCTGAAATCAAGAGGCAGACACTTAACTGACTGAGCCACCCAGGCAGTACATCCCCCCCTTTCTATTTTCAAGAGCAGTTTTCGGTTTCACAGGAAAACTGAGCATGAGCAGAAAGTAAAAGTTCCCATACACGTCCTGCCGCACGGGAACACAGCCTCTTCCACCACCACTATCTACACCAGAGCCATAAGACTCACTATAATTCATGAACCTACACATAATTATCACTCTCAAAGTCCATAGTTTACGTAAGGGCTCACTCTTGGTGTTGTCTATTCTATGGGTTTTGACAAATGTATAATGTATTTACTACTATGGTGTCTTTTTTTTTTTTTAAAGATTTTATTTATTTATTTATTTGACAGACAGGGATCACAAGCAGGCAGAGAGGCAGGCAGAGAGAGAGGAGGAAGCAGGCTCCCTGCTGAGCATAGATCCCGAATCGGGGCTCTATCCCAGGACCCTGGGATCATGACCTGAGCCGAAGGCAGAGGCTTAACCCTCTGAGCCACCCAGGTGCCCCTACTACTATGGTATCTTATAGAAGAGTTCCACTTATTTAAATATCCCCAATGCTCTGATTATTAGTCCCTCTCTCACCCTCAGTCCCTGGCAAATGCTAATCTTTTTACTGTCTCCATAGTTTTGCCTTTTCCAGAACGTCATTTAGCTGGAGTCAACAGTATATAGCCTTTTCAGATTGGGTTCTTTCACTCATAAGATGCATTTAAGATTTCTCTGTGTCTTTTCTTCATTTTTATTTTTAGAAAAAATTAAGATTAATTAGAAATCACAGATTTTTTATTATGGAGAAACCTCAAGAATCATCTAAAAGACTGGCAATCATGTAAGTGATATAAGAGCCTAAAAAACTTCCTTACCTCACAACAGAATATTTATTGCTTTAGTGATATTAATACCATTTATTCTGATAAATTAATACCATTTATTCTGCTAGTTGCGTATAGAAAAGGTGTGCTGTTTGGTTCTTCATTTTAAGAAGATTTGATTACCTTCAGGTAATCAAAGTATCTTTCAAGTTAGAGGTTCAGGGTAATTTGCATCCTTTGCAAATCCTTAATTTAATACTTGTCTTTTTTATAGTATAAATTTTGCAAAAATCTCCAAGATTTTGTTCACAATTTTCCCAAGAACCTCTCTTAATTCTTAATATTCAGATAGTTCTTTAAAAGCATGCTCCATATCTTTCCTCTTGTTCAGCTATTTATTAGTGTAAATATCAGATCCCCATTCATCAATGGCATTATATGGAATCCAAGCAGTGCTCTAACATTTTTACATAGTTGATGAAACCCTATATATTTTGTGGGACTCGGAATGGATTCATCCTTCATTTTCATAGAAAATGATAGTCACCTGAGGGGAGACACTTAGAAAAGATAATTGAATGAAGAATACTTAAAGTGGCCAATGAATATTTTCATGTTTTTGTAACTGTATTATATAGTCAAGAACCTTGAAATATTTAAAATTTATGATTCCCAACAGATAAACTTATATAAAGCTTCTCTCATGCCAGATATTGTTTTAAGCGATTTACATGTCAGCTCATTTAATGCTTAAGAACAGCATAACACAGTGGTTATAATTTCTGACTCCAAAGCCACACCATACTCCTTGGGTTCCAACCCCAGCCTTGCCAATCACTATCAACAGAACCTCAAATTAGCTATCTTCTCAGGGCCTCATCTTCCTAATCTGTAAAAAGTAGTCTAATAATACCTACTTCATATGTTATTGGGATTATTAAATGAGTTCACACATTAAGTGCTTAAAACAGTATCTGGCACATAATAAAATTCAGTAAAGAATTCAACAAATGTTTGTTACTATTAATATTACTATCACTTATTACTATGTCTATATGTAATTCAGGCTCCCTAAAGGCAGGAAGCACATTTTATTCATTTTTAGTTTAACCACATGTACTTCTTTTTTTTTTTTTAAACCACATGTACTTCTAATGCATGCCCAAACTCAAACTCTCTAGAAATATTTGAGCATGTACTGTGTTCTAAGGCTAAATAACTTGGATATCAGTAAATAATAAGATAAAGGCCTCTGTCCTTCTGGAGTGAGAAGAGACTATGAAAAAACCTTTTTTTTTTAAAAAAATGTCTGTGAGCATGTTTGTATGTGTGTGTATATACTGGGGAGGTGGGGAACATGGATGGATGGAGGGTTGAAGAGGACGTGGCAGTGCAGAGCGTTATGTGTTATGGCACAGAGAAAAAGCTGAGCTAATATATGGGCCCTGGAATACTGGAGGGAAGGAAAGAGAGTGGTGCTTAAATGAGGTGCTCTCTCACTCGGAAGGTGAGATTTAAGTCAAGCCTTGAGGAGGTGAGGAAACAGACAAGTGGCTTACTGAGAGAAGAGCACTCTGGGCTAAGGAAATGGCTAGAGGAAAAGATGTAAATGGGATGTGTTAGAGAAACTGTCGTGAAGCCAAATATGGCTACTGCTCAGAAACCAAGGAAGGGCCCTGCCCCTAAGAAATGAGGTGGCAGGCATCATAGGGTCTGATCACGCTGACTCCATGAATTTTAAAATTTACTTGTGATAAAATGGGCAATTCACTGCAGCGTTTTGATGAGCAGAGTCATATAATTTCACCTAAATCCTAAAACAATCATTGTGGCTGCAACATTGGGAACGACCTGTTAAGTATAGCAGATAAGAGAAGCAGGGGCTGGTTAAGGAGGCTTTCTCAATGAGGCAAGAAATGGTGTCTTGGACAAGGGCAGGAGCAATGGAGGGGGTCTGAAGTGACTGAATTCTATATACATTCTGAAGCACAGCCAAGAGAATTTGTTGATAGTATGGATGTGGGTTTTGGGAGAGGGAGAACTGCATTAAGAATGGCTCCAATATTTTTGCCAGATCAAATGGAAGAATCAATGAAGACGGGGGAAAATTATAAGTGGAGTAGGAAGGACTATCAATTCCAGTTTAGTTATTTTGAGATGTTTATTAGACATCCCAGTGGTAAGGCTGGGTAGGCAACAGAATATATGAGTTTAGACTTCAGGAAGGATACTGGGGTTGGAGATGTAACTTAGAACTGTCAGCATAAGATAGTACTTAGAGCCACAGAAAGAGAGGAACCAGCAAAAAAGGTTTTAAAAAACACATTTGTTTTATGTAATAGCAGAATTAAACAGAAAAACAAACAAACAAACAAACAAAAAACATAAAAGTGGCCTCTCCCAATCCTATCACTGGTTTTCATTCTATATCTGGAACCTGCAAGGCCTTCAAGGATCCTCTCTTCCCTCTTTCCATGCAGACAGACTCCCATGGCTGGTTTCTCACTTCCCTGACCATTCTGTGTAAAGTAGCTCCCACTTTCTACCCACTAGAAGTTTTTTATCTTTACCAAAAAAATCACCAAATCTGTTATCAGGTCTCAACCCCAGAGGTTCTGACTGAATTGTCAGCATTATGTAGTGGTTAAAAGCACTACCTGGGTGGGCTTGGATGAACCACTGACCTCCATGGGTTTTCTGCTATGTAGAAGCTTTTGTGGGTTTTTTTGTTTTGTTTTTTTAAAGGTTTTATTTATTATTTATTTGACAGACAGAGATAAGAAGTAGGCAGAGAGGCAGGCAGAGCGAGAGGGAGGGAAGCAGGCTTGCTACCAAGCAGAGAGCCTGATGCAGGGGCCAATCCCAGGATCCTGGGATCATGACTTGAGCTGAAGGCAGAGGCCAGAGGCCTTAACCCACTGAGCCACCCAGGTGCCCCTGCCATGTAGAAGCTTTTGAGTTTGATGCAGTCCCACTCATTTATTTTTGCTTTCACTGCTTTGCTTTTGGTGTCAGATTCAAAAATCATCACCAAGACCAATGTCCAGGAAGTTATTGCCCATGTTTCCTTCTAGAAGTTTTATGGTTTTGGGTCTTACAATGAGGTCTTTAATACATTCTGAGTTAATTTTTATGTATGATGTAAGTTAGCGGTCCAGTTTCATGCTTTTATATGTGGCTGTCTAGTTTTCCTAACGACATTTATTAAAGAGACTGCCCTTTCCCCACGGAATATGCTTGGCTCCTTTGCTGTAGGTGAATTTACCATATATGCATGGTTTATCTGGGCTCTCTATCCTGTTCTATTGATCCTCGTCTCTGTTTTTATGCCAATACTATACTGTTTAGATTACTATGGCTTTGTAATATAATTTGAAATCGGGAAACATGGTGAAACCTCCAGCTTTTTTCTTTCTCAAGACTGCTTTGGCTATTAATTCTTCAATACAAATTAATATACTTAATAATACCACTGTTAGAGTTCCTACGATGATGTCACCTTAACTTTTCCTTTTTTTGGGTCCACATTGCCATCTACTCAGTAGGACTGTACTGTGGTGAGAAGTGAGTACCTAGGTACCAGGTGAGTGCCAAACAATTACAAGTAATATTCATTAAACTGAATTCCTACAGCCCACCCCAGAGCTTCTAATTCAGGAACTCTTTGCTTGGACACAAAAATTAAATTAATAAGACCTCCAGTGGTTTTTAGGCAGTGTGTCCTTCTCCATATGAAACAATGGCCTAGTGCCAAGTATTCTACGGTGGTTCATTTGCTTACGCCTAAATTGACTTCCACCAATTTCAACGTCATTTTTAAAAACTGCTAATGGCTCTACTTTTAAAAATCATTAACACACATGGATTTAAAATTTAAAAAAGCAAGGGTATGAAAAGTACCAGAGCCAATTCCTAACCACTGAAGATAAGTTTTGTCCAACTACCATTCTGAAATCATGGCTGTATTTTCATCTACCACACTTGGCTCTCAAAAACAAAATGTAACAAAAGTTCCATGAATGAATGGCCTATCTCATGACTAAAAGTAACCCGCTGAAGAACTGTGTATTTTATTTTTATGATTTTGTTTATTTGAGGCCTCTCTTCTGAGGAGTCTGGCAAAGGTTTATCAATTTCACTGATCTTTTCAAAGAACTAGCTTGTTTTACTGATCTGCCTACTATTTTTTGTTTTTGTTGTTGGGTTTTTTTTTTGTTGTTGTTTTTTTTCAGAACTGTATGTTTTAAAGTCATACCAAAAAAATGACAGACCTCTAACACAGATCATTCAGAGATGTGAGCTGACTGAAATATCAGTAGCTTATTTAGCCAACATAGAAAATCTTACTCTCCTTTGCACTAACATTCCAAATTGAAAGACATGTAAAGAAAAAACAATAAAGTCTGCTCTTTTTAAACAGGAAATTAATAAACTCAGCATGGTATATTAGAACACAAGCTTTACAGTTGAAACACCAGTGTTCAAGTCCATCTGTATCATTTCATAACCTGTGAACCTGTACAAATTAGATATAGAAACTATGCTCCATTTCTCCATGTGTAAAATGGGAAAAAGAATATATAGTATTCCTACTTCAAAGTTCTATCATAAGGCTCAAAATTTTCAAGTCTTACAAATTCAAAAAGTTTTAATAAAAATATTGAGGATTCTTCAAGATAACTACAGCTAAGGAACAACTCTCCCACCAAACCCATCCAATCTTGAGTTCAAAATTTTAAACACATTATCTTCTAAAATTAACTGAAGAAAATATTCACAAATCTATGATATTCTTTCAAATAAAATGATTTCAGAGTTGTTCTTATCCTATTGACCCTCCATACATTGTCCTTCCTAAGACAGCAATCCTCTCAACTAATTCAATTAGATACTGATCTGGTTCCTTATTGTAGTAGGCGGAAGAGTGGCCCCTGAAGAGGTATGTCCAAGTACTAAACCCTAGAATCAGGGACCTTATATAGGAAAAGGATCTTTGCAGATATAATTAGGATATATATTCTGAGATAATTTCAGTCTGGATTTTGTCTGGGGCCTAAATCACATGACAAATGTACTCATAAGAGAAAGACAGGGGGAGACAAAGACAGATACAGGTGACAGGCTATGCAAAGACAGAGGCAGAGACTGAGTTAGGCCGCCACCAAAAGCTACAAGAGGCAAGGAAGGATTTTCCCTGGAGGCTTCAGAGGGACAGCAGCCCTGCAGATACCCAGATTCTGGACTTCTGGCCTCCAGAGCTACAAGAGAAGAGATTTCCATTGTTTCAAGCCCTAAAACAAGTTTGTGATAATCTGTTACAGCAGCCCTAGGAAACCAATACACGTATGAAGAGTCATTTTTCATTCCTCCTCCTGGGACTTTCCTGTTGTTAGTCTTCCAGGCTTGTTGACATCATCTGTAATAATTTCTACTATAATCTGTAAGTGCCTCAAACACCAGAAATATTAAGAGCAGTAAGGGAAGAGAAAACAGGGGATATAGAACATTTATTTGAGAAATCTGTCAGTGAAGGCTAGGTGGAAAGGTTAAGAGACAGTCACTCAAAAAAATATTTACGGAGGGACGCCTGGGTGGCTCAGTGGGTTAAGCGTCTGCCTTGGGCTCAGGTGATAATCTCAGGGTCCTGGGATCGAGCCCACACTTCGGGCTCTCTGCTCAGCAGGGAGCCTGCTTCCCCCCCTCTCTGGCTGCCTCTCTGCCTACTTGTGATCTCTGTCAAATGAATAGGTGAAATCTTAAAAAAAAAAAAAAAAAAATTTTTAAATATTTATGGAGTACTTCCTATAGACCAGACACTAGTATAAATAAATTAGTAATAAAAACAAATTAAAGAAAGTTTCCAAGAAGATGTAGCTTTCAAAATGCAAGATCTCTTTTCCCTGAAAATGGAAGGAATGGAAACAATTATGCTGACAAGGCTGAAAGAGTTGCTAAAGAATCAATAAAGTGAGGGACACCTGGATGGCTCAGTTGGCTGAGTGTCAGACTCTTGATTTCAGCTCACATCATGATCTTAGGGTGGCAGGATCAAGCCCTGCATGGGGAAATCCGTGCTCAGCAGGGAGTCTGCATCTCTTCTTCCCTGCTGCCCCTCCCTCCACTAGCATGCGCACAGCACACATGCTCACCTGTGCTCATGCTCACACTCGTGTGTGCTTTCTCTCTCTCAAATAAATAAATAAAGCTTTAAAGAAAGAAAAGAATTGATAAAGTGAAAGGAAATAGGACGTTATTGGGATACAGCCATACTTCTCTTGAAGCAAATCATCTACTCCCATTTCTGTATCTTTGGTTTTACAATATTAAAGTACCTTAAATACTTTAAATACTTCTGGGATGAGACCAAAAATGAAAATGACTAAAGCAGATAATGCCAGTATTTCTTACACATCTGGCTGTTTGCACACATTCATCTAGCATACTTTAAATGTTCTTTCCCCAATACTCGGTGACTTTGTTCCACTTAGCTAACAGCTACTCATCTTTGCAACTTAACTCAAGTGCCATAACCACTCGGAAGCTTCTGTAATACATACCTACCTTCACAAAGTGAGTTAGGTATTCTTCTGATTTTAAAATATGAAGACTTTCTCGCTGTGTGTATAAAATAAACAATATAACTGCCGGGTTTCAGGGGAAAAAAACAATATCCTCTGCCATAAATGCTGGGGAGGAAGAACACTGATGACCTATGACGACCTCACCTGCCCTGGGTATGGCTGAGCTCAAGACCAGAAGATGAAGTCAGGCTTCACTGAGGAGCACAATTCATTCTAAAAACCGGCTAGGAAGAGCTCCAACCCTACTATTTATGCAGCCACTATTTGCTGAGGACCTATGATGGACACATAATAGTGAGTGAAGAAGCCTTATCTTCATAGCCAATCTTTACCCTGCACTCTATGCTTTTACCTCTCCCCAAGTTTTGAGTTTTTCCCCTTGTGTTTCACCTACTGTCCTTTTTCTGCCCCAGGATCCCAGAGAAGACTCATACAACATCTGGTGATGTTGTCTCCTTAGGCTCTTCTATGCTATGATAGTTGCTCAAGATTTTCCCCGTTTTGAAGACCATAACAGCTTTGAGGAGTATGGTGAAGGCATTGCAGAGTGTACCCTCAAATTGGGATCTGTCACACTTTTCCCCCATGGCTGACTGGAGTTACTGAAGTTTGCAAGGAAGATCACAGAGATACATTATCTCACCTCTACAAAGGTACCCACTATCATTACATGAGTACATACCAACCACATGACTGATTACTGTTGACATTAACCTTGGTCACTTGCCTGAGGTAGTTTGATAGGTTTCTCCACTGCAAAGTAACCATCTCCTTCTGTTTCCACACTACACTCTTCCAAAGGACACTATGCATAGTCAGTCCACTGCTTTGCGGAGTGGACCTTACCAAAATTTTAACCACTGACCCATTTCTTTTTTCTGTCGTCATCTTTCACCACCATGTCCTGTTGCCCATAGCCAATCTTCTGCCCTTCACAGTGCTTTAACATTGTTATGTGTACTTACTACTTTATATTTAAAAATAAATGGAAAATAGCCTGTATCTGAAGTAGTCTTCTGAAAAGGAAAAATTACCTTCATCTTTAATTTTTTCACTCCCTACAATGTCCTTCTCCAATCTCTGTTAATTCCAATTCTCACCAGTAACCACCTCATCATTTTCACTACCACTGCCCTACGTAAGACCTTTATTACCTCCTACCTGGACCGCTATAATAACCACCTAACTATATATGCTCCGGCTTCCGAATCTGTCCTACATATGGCTGCACCAGGGATGGATGAGAAAAGACAGAAAGAAAGAATTACATGTAACGTCCAGAATGTCTCTGCCACTGTATGATAATCTGAATATATACACATGTATATTTAGTTCCTAATGTAATCATAACTCCAGTCTGGTACTCTTTTCTTTTAAAAAAGTCTACCTTTTCTACTGCCCTCAGATTAAAGTTCAAATTCAACCACACTGTATCACAGCCTAAGTCCAATATGTTTAATGAATTTATCTTTCCAGTCTTATATTAGTAATTGTCTGACAGGAAACTATACTATAAATTGGAAGGTTTATACTGAGGAACTACAAGGTGTGGCACTTGAAAGATACATGATAAATGACAACTTTTTCCCTCCTATTTTTACATTTTGTTTATTTACCATTTCTACTTGTCTAAACTCTACCCATTTTTCAAGGACCAGCTCAAATGCCATCTTTTTTTTTTCTCTTTTCTTTCAATGCTCAAATTTTTTTCTTTCAAATGTCATCTTACCCTACCTAAGATTTCCATGGAGGAAGACAGGCATTTTGCATTCTGCAACTTCTCATGAAATTCCAAGCTTTCTTCAGTACCTACATCAGAGCCTTTATCACATTTAATCAGCACTGCTAGACTATATACCCCTTAAAGGCAGGGGCATATTTACTTCACTTTTTAAATCCTTCACAGTAGTAGTCCCGTGCTTTACATTTAGAAACTTAAATTGTGAAGCCTTCTGCATTTCAAAGTACACCACTAATTTAAGAGATAACAAATCTTCTGGACTAGATTAAGATCCTGTGTGTGACACGGGAAGGAACAGCTGTTTCAGGTCTCCAGACCTTGTTTGCTTCTTTGTATAATGGTAATCATACCACCCACTTTATTGATAAGGCTATTTTGAGGAATACAGGAGATAGCATGCAGATCACATGTCTGTGCTTCTTTTTCCTTCCCCAGCGCTGAAAGGGGGCTGACACTTTATCCCGTGTTAAGACCACAGTACTCTATACATACTTCATTAACCACTTATCATGTTATACTTTTATTATCAGTTTACGCATCCACCTTCCTCCTTCAGGGGCAGTAATATTCACCTTTTTGTATTTTGAAAACCACCTGCACTGTGGCCCAGTTTAGAAGACAGATGCTCAGTGAATACTAGATTAATATACCGCATGCTCACTGAAAAGGTCACAAAGTGAGACTAGTCATTTCTATGATGCAACAAACTCTAATCTACGTTTAAAAAAATCAATTTCTCAAAAAATAATAAGTCAAAAATTTTTTACTCAACAGTGAATTTTTCAGATATTTAGAGAATGAAAACCTGACTGTGCTGAATCAGAATTCCATCTCTATCATCAGCCCCTAACTTAAGTGTAATTTTCCTCTGAAAAGTTCAGCTTTTTAGTGTGTACATGAGTTATCAATCAAGCGCCTCCTAGCTCCAAACCTTCACTGCCCTGCTGGAGACACTAGAACATTTCTCCCATGCCAGCTGGCGTGACAGCAAGTGTCATCAGCAGAAGGCAGCACTCCGCACCTCTCCGCAGCCAACTTCCCCCAGCACTCCTTCAGGCTGCTTCCCATGAAGGTCCCAACACAGCTCCTCCCCATGGAAGGCTTCCCACAGCACACAGACGGCAGCTTTCCAATCCATCACAGCCCCTCAGTGGGCCTCAGCCGTGCCCCTCCAAGAAGGTCTGGATGCCAGATTGGCTCCTTCCTTCCATGCTCTGACTGGGTCTTCTATCTGCTGTTATTGTACTCTTTAGAGTTCTCCTTACCGCTAAGCCAATTCCCTGTTACTCTAATCCCATGATATAGTTAATGTTTCTTTACATTAGACTTTCCCTATGCAAATTCCTGTGTGGTTTCAGTCTCCTAGCTCAACTCTGACTGATCCAACCAGTATGGTTAACAGATCCTTCATTAAGACAAACCAAATTTAAGTTGGTAAAGTGGAGGGATTCTGAATATGAGCCAAGGTTAGATTTTCTCAGAGAAGGCCTAGGTGTTTTTTTGTTTGTTTTTGCTTTTTAGTGCAATATGTTCAAAAACTACAAAGCCAGATACAATTTAAATTTTAAAAAATTGTAAAATAAAATGAAGCATTTGCTACTTTCCATAGGGAATAAATGATCAAATACTAGATCTAACAGGAAGTAAGGCAGCACCATGTGCTAAAAATAACATACCTTTCCTTTCTTCTTCCCAACTCATGGGGCTTCCCCCCACCACCACCTATTTTAATGTTGGTAAATGGCTGGAGTGTTTGAGAAACATCAGAATGAAGAACACTGAAGTACAATTACCTCTCAGAATTTTAAGAGTACCACAATTTGCTGGAACCATAGAGGTCCTCTGTGCTGTGTTTTTTAACCAGTAGACTGTAACCAGTTACATCATGGAATCAATTTAGTGGATCACAACCAGCATAAAAAAAGACCTAGAAAACAGCAAATATGAGACTGTATATACTATACAAGCATAAATACTATTTAGAAACTTCTATTTTAAAGAGATATATGCACTTACACACATATCTGAACCCTGAGCAATCAAATACTTCTTACCATGACTGACAAAAACAAACTTGGAAATTACTCTCTAGTGTCTAATCCAACCACACATCCATTGAAAGAACTCATCTACAATACTTTTGCTATCATTCACGGCAAAATAAGTCAGCTGAAGAATCCAGAATACTTATATTCTCTTTTAATTAACATTTAAAAGGACAGAGATCAAGGGGAAAATCTGACTGAATCATCTTTTGGGAATTTAATGTACCTACCGACACAAATAAATAAATAAAACTTAGGTATCATGAGTCAACCAGCAGGTGATAATTCTATTACAGAAACCTCTCTGTAAAAAGATTCTCCCAGTAAAACTGGGAAAAACCCTATACCCTGGTTTGCCGGGGAAGGCTCAGTAACTCATGTTTCCCTAATAAATTATGGATCAGCTAATATGATAAATTATATGGTTTCCCTAAAAAACAGATTCTCAAAATATGGTTCTCATACCAGAAGCTTACGTATTACCTGGAAACTTATTAGAATGCAAATGATTAGCCCCATCTTATTGAATCAGAAACTGGGGTGAAGCCCTGCAATCTGTGTTTCACCAAGTTGTCCAGATGTTGCTGATGGGTGAAGTTCAATAACCAGTGCCCTTACATATAGCAAAAAAAAAAATGCTGGTTTCAGTGGCAAATCCTCTTCAGTTTACTTTTTCAGTTATAACTAATGTGAAGCCCCTGCACAGTTGGTATTAACATAAATAACTGAAAATACTAAAGATAGGTCCCCCACAGCAATGTCCAAAACATTGTTACCCTGGTTTCCACTTAGCACCTTCGGCAATTACCTGGCTTGGAACAGATGGGCTACATGCCACCTGCCAAATACCCAAAGGACTCACTTCAATACAGACAGTCTTCCTTTCTTTTTTATTGCATCTAAGGACTCCTGTAATCAAGTTATGCTTTATGCTAATATACTTTTGTCTTATTTAAAATATCTGCGTGGCTTTTGACAGTCTGCAGGTCTAACTATGCTCCTTCCTTGCATGCAATCTTATCAAACCATGATACTAAGCCTGTGAGATTAGTAAAGCAGGAATGATAAATAAATAATATTTATTTATTTGAGAGAGAGAGAGAAAAAAAATGTGAGGGGAGGGGCAGAGGGGAAGAGGGGAAGAGCTGTGCTAAGCACAGAGACCAACCTGAGGCTCAATTTCACAACCCTCAGATTACACCCTAAGCCAAAATCAAGAGTCTGGTGCCCAACTGACTGAGCCACCCAGGTGCCCCATAAATCGTATTTTTCCACTCTACCACCCAACCTCCTTAATTTATTCTTTCCGACAGACTGCAACCAATATCTTTCCTAACTAAAAATAATGTTATCTCACTTTCCAGGTATTACTAGTAGTAATACTAAGAGAAAGAAGGGAATACTCTGTAACTAAATGACTGACAGGGCAGAAATGTAATAAGGAAAAAAGATTTAAAAAAATAAACATAGTTTCCTTGACACTAACTTTATCCCAACAAGTTTCAGTTAACAGATCAGGTATATTACACTTTAATCTGATCATTTTCCTAATCCTTTCATAAGCAAAGATTCCAAATAAGAACTGCAGCATCTCAAAATCACATTTCAATGAAGTAGCTTGTAGAGGGTATTTTTCCATGATGTTATGGAAGAAGGTGCTTTGTGATGTGAGTGTACATGACACTTATAAAATAAATTTACTTTACATGATCTCTAAGTAGTATGCCATGATATAAATGATATCAAAGTTAAAGACTATAAGCAAAAAGAACTATTTCATGCAGCTGCTACATGAAACCGGCAAGAGCCCAAGAAAGCACATGATAATAGCAACTAAATAGAACTGCTAAATTCCTAAACACAGACTAGGCATCAGTCAACACAGACAATGTTGAGATTAGCCTGCTGAATTAAGTACACAAAATATATACCACACTCAAAATCAGATATTCTTTCTAAGTCCACTATTTTTAATAAAAGGTGATTTGGCAGTATCTATCAAAATACAAATACAAATCCTAGTCGGCCACAGATTTTACTTCTTACACAAGCCTGCAAGAACTGTGTTATACTGTGTATAACAATATTCATCAACAGGTCTAGATGAACATTGGTTATTTCTGGCGACCCAGCATCAGAGCACTTTTCTTTGAACTCCCCGGCAGCTAGGACATAACATGTAATCTAGACTCAGCCAATCAGATGTTCTTGTCCAGAATCTGGAATCTTGAAAGAATGCTCCAGTATCAGGGACCATAGAGAATCCATGGTGGCTACAGTGGAGATGAGAGACCACTGATATGTCCCCAGTATCTTCTTCAGCAGGATATACCGACAGCAGGAATTTGACTGTGCCTTGCCTTCCTTGGCTTTGCCATTTTCAGGCCAGATTATACTGCTTTCCTATCAATCTATGAACATTCAATCTTTCTAATGAAATCTGCTTAGATTTTTTTTTAAATTTTTTTTAAAATTTATTTACTTGACAGAAAGAGATCACAAGCAGGCAGAGACACAGGCAGAGAGGAGGCAGAGAGGAGGAAGCAGGCCCCCTGCCGAGCAGAGAGCCCGATGTGGGGCTCGATCCCAGGACCCTGAGATCATGACCTGAGCCGAAGGCAGAGGATCAACCCACTGAGCCACCCAGGTGCCCCTGAAATCTGCTTAGATTAACCACAGTAGGTTTCTGCTGTTTGCTACCTACCACAGACCAGGAATAACAGAATCAGGAACTGAATAAATTATGGTTGAGCTATGCAGGTGTTTAGAAAGAATGATAGATTTATATATGTGATATGTTAAGACACCTAAGATGTACCCTCAGGAGAAAAAAAAAAATAAAGGCGTAGAACAGTACTAAATGTATAATCCTACTGCTAAAACTGGGACACACCCATACACACAAGCTTACAGATGGATAGAAAATTTCTGGAAGGATACAGAAAACCACTGTTCACCATACTTAAAGTGATTGAATATTTTCATCTTTTATCATAAGCATTTATTACTTAGACCATTTAAAAAATACATAGAGAAGTACCTATTTTTGCATCAAACACTACATAAGCAATATTTTAATGGGCCTTGTCTAACAACCTCCATATTGATGTGGCTTTTAAATAATTAGCAAAATTTCTTGTGTGACCAAAAATAGTTATATTAAATTTCGGTCTGCAGAGAAAATTATGAGAGCCTGTGAGTAAAATAATGTGCTATGAGAAGATTTTGATTTCCTTTTTTTTAAAACTCCTAAGAGCTGCTCAAGAATACTAATCAGTAGTACTTTTTAACAAGATTTACTCATAGCTAAGGCCAAAAATTCACATATCCATGCTCAAATCCAACATAGTTTTTCCATTCCTAAGGTAAATTCTTTCTGAAGCCGGAAAGAATGGGGGGGGGGGGAGGCCAAAAAAGAAAACAAGACTACAAGGTGGAAAGGGATCACTAATTCCCGCCAGAAATCTGAGTGAAGGGTAGAGATTTACACCACTGAGAGATGGGGAATAAGGCTTCTGTGAAGCTATCCAGAGCATAAGCAAACCAACTCAGTGCCACACAGTGCTCTTCACAGTACGGTCCCCAGGTCTCCTTTAGTCTTCAGTCGCCACAGAATGCTGACAAAAACCCTATCCTGCTACATACACTCTGTTCAACCTGACTGCAAGGAGCTCAGTTCAATTCTCTGTTCTCCACATAACAAATACAAAAAATAGGGGCAAAAATAAAAACTGATTCTAGAGGGTTGTTAGGTGAGGGAATTATTCAAACAAATGAGACCATGTCTGATGATATCATACCTGATGTATAATTTGTAAAATGGAGCCAGTAGGTACCTAAGATTATTGTGAGAACATATATGAAAGCCAAAGCACAGCACTCAGCACACATTGGTGCTCAATAAATGTTTGCTGAAAATCTGAGTATGTTATGAGCCATTCACTGCAATTAGAATGAATCCTCTCCATGTTCCTTCAGTACTTTGTGCCTAGTGCATTACATTGTCTTGTAATTACTGTGGCAAATTCGTCTTCCCAGTAGGATAAGATAGTTCTATTCATTTTTCTAACTCTAGCTCAAGGACTGCCCACATAGTATCTTAAATGTCCTTAAAAACAAAAACGAGGTTGGGGAGACCTGGGTGGCACAGGTGGTTCACTGTCTGACTCTTGGGTTTTGGCTTGATCTCAGAGTCATGGGATCGAGCGTTGAGTGGGGGCTCTGTGCTCAGCATGGGGTGTGCTTGGGATTCTCTTTCCCCCTCCTTCTGTGCTCTTGCACTCTTTCTCAAATAATAAATCTTTAATAAAAAATAAATAAAAACAGGGGCGCCTGGTGGCTTAGTGGGTTAAAGCCTCTGCCTTTGGCTAAAGTCATGATCCCAGGGTCCTGGGATCGAGCCCCTGCATCTGGCTCTCTGCTCAGCAGGGAGCCTGCTTCCCTTCCTCTCTCTCTGCCTGCCGCTCTGCCTACTTGTGATCTCCGTCAAATAAATAAACTAATTAATTTAAAAAAATAAAAACAAATGAGAGGCACCTGGACGGCTCGGCTGAGTGTCTAACTCTTGATTTCCGCTCAGGTAGTGTGGGATTGAGCCCTGCACCATGCCCCACACTGGGCACGGAGCCTACTTGGGATTTTCTCTCTCCCTCTCCTCCTCATCCCCTAACACATATGTGTGTGCAACCACACTCTCTCTAAAAAACCCAAAAAACAAAACCAAAAGAATTAAAATGAATCCAATCCTCTAATCTTCACATAAATGCCATCCTCCAAGCCCTAATATGTGTCAATCAAACCTCTATCTGAACAACTCCAGTAACAAACCAACTCACAACTTAACAAGCTCTTTCCATCTTTTTAAAAAAAAAATTTTGTTTTTATTTTTAAGTAATCTCTATACCCAGTATGGGCCTTGAACTCATAACTCCGAGACCATGAATTGCATGCTCTTCCAGCTGAGCCAGCCAGGTGCTCCCTACCTCTTTCCATTTCATAGGGAGTCCAAATCTATCTCCTTTACTCATGGTCCTGGTTCTGCCCATGAAAAGCCACAAAGGGTAGGCTTAAGTCTCTTTTATTTAAATACCCAAGTGTTAAAAGTCATTATTATGTGCTCCTTTAGATCTTCTCTATTTTATTTTATTTTTTTTTTTTAAAGATTTTTTATTTATTTATTTGACAGAGAGAGATCACAAGTAGATGGAGAGGCAGGCAGAGAGAGAGATAGAGGGAAGCAGGCAGAGAGCCTGATGCGGGACTCGATCCCAGGACCCCGAGATCATGACCTGAGCCGAAGGCAGCGGTTTAATCCACTGAGCCACCCAGGCGCCCCAGATCTTCTCTATTTTAGATTAAAATGTTTCTATTATTTGTGTGGAGGGGGGGCAGTTACAAACAAAAATGTTTCCCGAGCCTGGGTGACTCAGTTGGTTAAGTATCTGCCTTTGGCTCAGTTCATGATCCCAGGGTCCAGGGACAGAGTCTCGAATGGGGCTCCCTGTTCAGTGGAGAGTCCACTTTTCCCTCTCCCTCTGTCCCTCCCTCCTGCTCCTGTGCACCTTCTCCTCCCCAACCCCGGCTCTCTCAAATAAATAAAAATCTTAAAAAAATGTTTCCGTTAGTTGTTCCTATAATATCATGGTTGATATAGCTTTCATACTATCTTGACTGGTCTTCTGAGCAAGCTACAATGTGTAGTATCCCTCTAAAACAAATTTTCATAATTGTGTTGTAGAGCAGAATTATAATCTGCCTTGTCTGTACATTATACTTTTACTAATCCAGCATCACATTTATTCCTTTGTTGGCTTTATCAATCCTGTGACTCATACTGAACCAAGTCATGTAAAAGTTTAAGTGTTTAGACGTGTGCTATTTACCAGGTGACCTCCATCTTGTATTTGTATGGTTGTTTTTATTTATTTATTTTTTTAAGATTTTATATATTTATTTCAGGAGAGAGCATCCCAAGCAGAATTCACACTTAGCCCAATGCAGGCCCCGATCCCATGACCATGACATCGTGACCTGGGCCAAAAATCAAGAGTCACATGCTCAACTGACTGAGACACTCAGGTGCCCCTGTATGGTTGTTTTTACAGTAAATACAAGGCTTTAATTTCATTAATTTCCATTTTGCTAACTTTAGTCAATCGTTCTGCCTGTCAAGGTCGTTTTGGATTCTAATCCACACATGAGCTCTTTCAACCAAATTGGATTTTATCCAAGTTGTTACAAATATAAAATTAAAAAAAACCAGGACTGAATGCAGCAGCATGCTCCTTCCAGCTTGCCTACAAGGGCAGCCCTTCATGGATCCATTTATTCAGCCACTTAAAAATCCACTTAGCAGTGAAACCAGTAGAACTTCTTCACCTTATACCAAAGGTTGTATTACTGAAAAAGTGTTAACACATACTTTTACTTTAAAGACAGGTGAATCAATTCACCAAGTATACGATTACTGCTTTAATTTATAATTAATAACTCATTTCCATATTTATTAATTTTTATATCCAGTTAAGTAAAGCTTTGAGCATAAGTAATTTTGGAAACGTGTACTTTTACTTTGACCTTTGAAATGGTTAAGACTAAACTAAACTAATAATACTTTGTCCAAGGAGATAAAAAGATAACCTTTGATCAATCGATTCATTACACTGAAGACTTCTGTAAACCTAAAAAAAACTGCCTCTTTCCAAAGGAGTTCAAAATCAAGGTACCTCAAGGTATCTCAAGGTACCAAGAGTGGGTATGGAAAAAATTGAGGAAACAACTACTGATCTTAACATCTTTTTCCTGAAGACTACTGAAAAAGAGTACCTCCTACTTGATATTATTCTTAATCTCAAGAGGCCTGTGAGGGTATGAGATAGGAAATGACTTTCCTTTAGGGAGTCCAAAGAAAATTTCAGGATCAAAGAATCGCCATTTTGCATATTAACACGTGATCTTATTTCCTTCAACTCAAGTAATTACAGTTTGAAGTCAGCACAATGAATCGCTTTTTCTATAGACAAGACCTCCCCCACTTAATTAATTTTAGGATGCTCAACCAATTAGAAAAATTATCTCTAAGATATTACTATTAATAAAGTACTTTGCAGCTTAAAAGGGACCTGCACACCTTTTTTTACTTCAAATAACAAAAATCCTGTAGATAGAGCAGGCATTCTTGCTGTCTTTTTCTAGATGAGAAAACTGAAGCTGAAGATGTTTGAACTTCACCAAGGTAACAAGCAGAGGAGCCCCTGAAGTAATCAAGATATTGGAATTACAAATACTAGGCTCTTGGAAAATTTTCAAGAGTGCTGTCTAGGCTAAAATGACCACAGAGGACTTAGAATAACCTACTACAGTCTACCTTTGAACAAAATGGGTTTGAACTGCTTAAGTCCATACATGGATTTTTTTCAATAAAGAGAGTACTGTAAATGTATTTTCTCTTTCCTATGGTTTTCTCTTCTTTTTTTTTTTTTTAATTTTTTATTTTTTATAAACATATATTTTTATCCCCAGGGGTACAGGTCTGTGAATCACCAGGTTTACACACTTCACAGCACTCACCAAATCACATACCCTCCCCAATGTCCATAATCCCACCCCCTTCTCCCAAACCCCCTCCCCCCGGCAACCCTCAGTTTGTTTTGTGAGATTAAGAGTCACTTATGGTTTGTCTCCCTCCCAATCCCATCTTGTTTCATTTATTCTTCTACCCACTTAAGCCTCCATGTTGCATCACCACTTCCTCATATCAGGGAGATCATATGATAGTTGTCTTTCTCTGCTTGACTTATTTCGCTAAGCATGATACGCTCTAGTTCCATCCATGTTGTTGCAAATGGCAAGATTTCATTTCTTTTGATGGCTGCATAGTATTCCATTGTGTATATATACCACATCTTCTTGATCCATTCATCTGTTGATGGACATCTAGGTTCTTTCCATAGTTTGGCTATTGTGGACATTGCTGCTATAAACATTCGGGTGCATGTGTCCTATGGTTTTCTTAATAACATTTTATTTTTAGTTGACTTTATCTTAAGAATACAGTATATATAGGGACACCTGGGTAGCTCAATTGGTTTAGCCGCTGCCTTGAGCCTAGGTCAGGATCCCAGGGTCCTGGGATCAAGTCCTGTCTCGGGCTCCTTGCTCCGCAGGGAGTCTGCTTCTCTCTCTACCTTTGCCTGCCACCTCTGCCTGCTTGTGTGCTCGCTCGCTCGCTCTCTCTCTCTCTGACAAATAAATAAATAGATAAATAAATAAAATCTTTAAAAAAAAAAGGAATACAGTATATCATACATACAACATAAAAAATATTTGTGAATTGGCTGTTTATATTATTGGTAAGACTTCTGATCAACAGTACAAATTAGTAGTTACATTTTAGAGGAGTCAAAGTCATATGTGGATTTGACTGTGTGGGGGTTGGTGCCCCTAGTCTCCACACTATTCAAGGATCAACTCTATTTCCCTCCTAGATGCACAAAATTATTGCTAAGGGGGACAAATGCTAAAGGAATTATTCATCGGCATTAGCAACACCGGGGCCCACAGAACAAGCGTGAACATACCACTTACACTGACATATCAACTGTAAATAAATGAAGGGAGACAAATTACTGACACTTGAATTTCAAAGACAGCTATAAAGTTTGGGGGAAAAAAACAAAGAACGAAAAACCAAAACCCCACAGCACTGATGAACAAGTCTACAGGGTGCACCTGGCAGGTACTTTATTCATTTCACAAACAGGAAACTCGGGAATTTTAGTTCATTGTTCATTTGCATGAATAGGAATTAGTGACAGGTATCCTCTTTCCATTAGACTCTTTCTACATTGTCCTAAAAAGAATATATAGGTGACATTACATATATAGGAATATAATAGATGACATTATATATGCTTGGGAAATCTGACCACCATATTGCCTCCTATGTAGGACATAGTTAGGACATTAACAGGACACAGTGCACGCCTTATCCAAAAGATCATGGCAAAGGGACATGCTTATGATCTATGTCTTGATCCCTGCCCATATGACTGAACAAGTGTGGGACCTGATAGTATAAATTAATTCAAATTCATCAAAGATTGGGGTGCCTGGGTGGCTCAGGAGGTTAAGTGTCCAACTCCTGATCTTGGCTCAGCTCTTGATCTTAGGGTACTGAGTTCAAGCCCTGTGATGGGCTCCACTTAAAAAAACATATATACATACATAAATGATTAAATTCTCCTAGTAAAAGCCTCTAAGACTGAATCTTTTAATAATACAGCAATGGGCTTTATAAAAAACACAAGCTTTAAAAAAAAAAAAGGGCTGAAAGAACAAGAGTGAGATTTAACTGATTAAAGAATGATTTCGATTCACAGATTCACAGATAAAGCAAAAGATGTGCACACCTCGCACCCACAATTCCACTTCAAGGTGTGGCTCCAGAACTCAGCATATATGTTCAAGGAGGCACACACCAAAAAATCCACATAGTATACTATTTTTTCTTTTTTTTTTTTAATTTTATTTCTTTGACAGAAAGAATACAAGTGGGGTGAACTCCAAAGGGAGAAGCAGGCTGAGCAGGAAGCAGATGCAGGGCTCCATCCCAGGACCCTGGGATCATGACCTGAGCCGAAGATAGCTGCTGAGCCACCCAGGTGCCCCATACTGTCTTTTATAAGATGACACACAACTCAGCCTAAAATTTCCTTAGGGGAAAAGAGTGGGAAAATTGTGGTATAGTCAAACAATAGGAATATAATTAAATTAAACCAACAGAATGTAGTTAAAATTAAACTAACCTAGCAATTAACACCAATAAAATAGAACAAAATATATTAATACCAATAAATTTCCCAAAATAATATCGAACAAAAAAGTTTGAGAGCATGTACAGTAAAATTTCATTAATATAAAGTTGAAAAGATACATAAACGATTATACACTGTTTACAAATACTCACAAACATAAGTAGTAATCATTTGGAAACTTTCATAGAAATAATAAACACCAAATTCAGGAGAGTGGTTACCTCTAGCGACAAAGAACAGTGAAGAGTATATACAAAGGGCTTCAACTGTATCTGTAATATTTGTTTCCTAAACAAAGCACAACAAAATAAACCCTTCTTTCTTTTCCAAAGAAAAGAGAATGATGAAAAAGTCTATACTAGGCAAATATAAACCAAAAAATAAGATTCAAAATTAATATCAAACACTTCAGTACCCAAAACTGCACTACCAAAAAAAAAAAAAAAATATATATATATATATATATATATATATATGTAAAACACAAACAAACAACTCCGCAGTATGTAAAAAGTAAAGAGTAAATTAATGACAAAGAGTAACTCTTCAGTAAGCTGTGAAGACCTGAGCCCCATAAACACCTTACAAATCAGCCCTCAAATTTACTGGAGGGAAAAAAAACCACTCTGACAAAACTAAAAACAAAACAAAACCATGTCATAATAGATACTAACATCTTACCCCAAAACTCAAGGGACTATCAAGAATATACAGATAGTAAGTCTCATCTCATGAACATGTATGGAAACCAGAACCAACCATGAACCAACAGTACACTTTTCAAGCACACACAGAATATGTACACTCGCTAACCAAGTAACTGGCTACAAAATTAGCTTAAAAAACTAAATAATCAACATAGTCTACATGCTCTTACCTATGTGAATAAAGTCAGAAATCAATAATAAAAACATTGTTCAAAAGGAAAAAAAAAACCATGTTTAAAACAAAAAACACAAGGGGTGCCTGGCAGTCCCAGTTGGTAGAGCATATAACTTCTGATCTCAGGGTTGTGAGTTTGAGCCCCACACTGGTATAAAATAAAATCTTAAAAAACAAACAAACAAAAAAACCACATGAAGCAGGGGTGGCTCTGTCAGTTAAGCGTCTGCTTTCAGCTCAGGTCATGATCCCAGGCCCCAGGAATAGAGGAACAGAGCGCCAGAGGACCTGGCTTCCTGCTCAGCAGGGAGTTGGCTTCTCCTTCATCCTCTCCCCCTCTCCCCTGCTTGTGCTCTCCTGTGTGCAAATGCACGCACGCATGCACATGCTCTCTAAAATAAATAAAATCTTTGTAAACAAAACCCAAAAAACCAAAAAACACATATCCCTAATTATCTCAAGGGTTGAAAGAGAAGCCATGAGAGGAAAACATTTCAGAGTAACCAGTTCCCTAACATTTGTTTACAATTTTTCTTAGTTTCCTATGAGCACTCTTTAAATCATTATCAAAACTTCTTTTCCTGAGCTAGCAGATTTGTAGGAGTAGGTTTCTGTTCTTTTATTATCAAACAGGTCCTTCTAGAACAAAACCCTACGGAGTCCTTCTGAATCATGAGTGGACTTGAATGATCATGTAGACTAGATTAAGCAAAGGTGCTAAATATATATAAATACACCTGGAATAGAATGTATCTTGAACAACTTTGGATCCTGTTAAAACAATGTTGATACGATAAGGAGCCTTCCATAAAAAGTTTCTGCTACATGCAAACAAATACAGGGAAAATATAGTAAGTGCAAGAAAACACAATACAGTTAGAAAGAAACAATTAGATCAAGGATAGTAGATGTCTCAAAGTATCAGCTGGCCACCAACTAGTAAGCTAACCAGGGATGATGGGGGGGAAGATGAACATGTTAGGATTCACAGGGGACAAAAGACTATTTTTGCTATGAACAGCATCACTCAAACCTACATAGCACTGGTCAAGTTTGTGTTACTCTTTCAATGGACATCAGGAAATTATGGTAACATTTCAAGAAGCAGCACATAAAGTTAAGATGAAACAGTAACCATTTCTCATTCAAGTCACTATTACTTATCTTATCTCATTTATTCATTCCGTTTTATAGATGAGGACAACAAGGCAGATGAAAGATGCTGCCTAAGCTCATATAGCTGGTAAGGAGCAAAGAAAGGACTTTATTCTTGTTTTATAGAGGACTTCACTGTTATTTTATCCTTTATCCCCATTTTGTCTAAGTGGATGTGGTATCTTTTAGTAAAGGGGACTGAGGCCAACAAAAGAGGTCTGAATGGAATTTGTGGGAATCCAGAAATACCTATGATACAGGAGAGTATGGACTTTGGAGTCAGAAAGACCTGGGTTCAAATTCCAAACTCCAGTTTAGTCAGTTCCTAGCTCTGGGATATGACAGCTTCTCTTTCCTCACCTGTAAAATGGAGCCTTCATCATGGATATTACTGTTCAGATTCGAAGACCTGTACCAGCAGAAAAGGCCCTATAAATATATAAATATACTAGCTGTATATTTACATTCTTCACTACACTACACTGTAGTCTTTTAAAGAGGAAATCAGAGGGAAAATGCCTTTCAAGACCCATGATCAGGAATAATTAAATATACGCATACATGCTTTTAAAAAAATAATGCGTACTATAATTAAAGTAAATAAGCAGAGTTTTCTCTTTGCATAGCTTAATACAATGCCCACTTCAAAAACGTGCACACAAAAAATCAAGTATTAATGCTGCTTCTGACTTCAACTTACTGTTTCTCCTTTACCCTCAGTGGTAGGCAGAAGGATGCCACTCAAGAAATTATACCCTAATTCCCTAGAACCTGTGACTATGTTACTCTACACGGCAAAAGGCACTTTGCAGATGTGATTGAAATTACAGACTTTGAGATGAGATTATCCTAGATTATCCAGATAAGTCCAATTTAATCACACAAGTCTTTACACACAGAGAACATTTCCCAGCTTTGGTCAGAGAAATGGGATGACCCAGGAAGAGGACCTGGCTGGCTGCTGCTGTCCTTGAAAATGGAGGAAGGAGACCAGAAGCCAAGGAACTGGGTATGTAGTGGGTTCTACAAGTTGAGAGCCGCCCTCAGATGACAACAAGAAAATGAAGAGCTTAGCTGCACGGTTGCAAGAAAGTATATTCTACCAACAACCTGAAAAAGCAACCTGAATGCCTCAAAAAGGGAACCTGGTCCCACTGAAACCTGGATGTTAGCCCACTAAGAAACATGGCAGACTTCTGACATACGCTGTTATGTACTATCAACTTATATAGAACTTTCTTTCACACTGTAAGATAATAAATTTGTGTTCTCTTAGCTGCTTTAGAGTACAGTGGTTTGTTATGACAGCAACACAAAACTAATGTACCTTCTTTCTCCCATCTGAATAAAACGATCACAAAATTTTATATAAATGTCCTTAAATCCTTTTTGAAACAAAAAGAACCAAACTGGCCAATGCAGGTAGCCCACCCAGTGGAGGCTACCTAGCACGCATTCCCATGTTCTGAAGCACAAACTCTGCACCAGGCTCTCTCCTGCTCCAAGAGCTTCACTGTGGCATGCACCCATCAATACTCATGTCCTTCCTTTCTCTCTCAGATTTGACCAGACACACACTAACTGTCGGCTACACCTGAAAATAGGTAAATTTTTAAGAGCAAACTAGGAGAAATTTAGAGAGCTACATCATAGCTGTGAAGAGTAAAAACTTACAAGAGAAGAGAAAAGTAACGCCCCAAATGATGCTCAGTTTCTTTATTTATAAAATGGTAACCTCACATATCTTTTGAAGCAATGAAAAGTGAAAACCTTTTGATATTGTATACAAACTATAAGAAGTGTGAAGAATGGTTCCTAAGGATCTACTACACAGATGGTGCCCAAAACTCATGTGATGAAGAGTTCCACATAACTTCAGCCTGGATATACTTTATGGATTAACTTAAATTTCAGAAAGCAGAAAATCTGACAACAGGAAAAAAAAAAGATAAACTCTAGAAAAATATACACAAAAGGCCCATGACAGACCTGCAGAGGAATGCCACAGTACTACCCCTAAAAAATAGTGCTTTTAAGGGCGCTGGGTGGCTCAGTCGGTTAAGCATCTGCCTTAGATCATGATCCCAGGGTCCTAGGACAGAGCTGGACATCGGGTTCCCTGCTCAGTAGGAAGCCTGCTTCTCCCTCTCCCTCTCCTCCTGCTTGTGCTCTCTCTAATAAATAAAATCTTCAAAAGTAAATAAGTAAATAAGCAAATAATAGTGCTTTTAAAAAATATAGAAGTCCAGGACTCACTGCAGGTCTTCTTAAACAGCATCTTCAGGATAAGACCCAAGTTGCTTGTATTGAGAAGTTCAGTAGGAATTAAAAGGGAGATGACTACAAGTGAATGATAGCAAAGGGAATCCAGTATCTTTTTGCCAGGTGTCTTTTATTCTCAAGTGAAGAACAGCAGCTAGAATGTATTCTAAAACTTGCAAAGAAATGAGGTTGATGAACCAAATAGGAAATTTTCACATAGAAAGCAAAGTTAGAAAAGAGGACAAGGTAGGTCAGTATTTGGCTCTATCTTTTATAGCAAAGGACACAGCCTTGCAGTTCAGGATAAGCAAAGAATAACAAAATGGAGCAAGCACAGCTGGGCCAAAATGAGAGGGAAAAACAGCTAAGCTGGCAAAATTAGAATCTGCTCAAAAAACCAGCAAAATTACTGGCTACTGCAAAAGGCAGTGAGCTGTCGAGATAGAGTGGGGGAGAAGGATCAGAGAGAAGAGAAAATTCATTTCATGGTGGAGCAGGAACAGAATGAAAACAAGAGAGACAAGAGCACTGAGGAAGAAGAGAGGGGCATTATTTGAGATAAGGAGGAGGCAGGGTCACCAGGAGATGAAAGGAAAAAGGACGAGAACAACAGCACCATGACCTCTGGGATTCAACGGAAGTCCCAGTAGCATTATAAATGTTAGGGGAAGCAAGCAGCAAGCAAACTGGTTAAGAGAGAAAGAAAAAAGGAAAGGGATACTCAAAAATCTTGCAAGCAACAATTTAAGTAGACCAGAATAACTGTCTACAGCACCTGGGTGACACAGCTGGTTAAGCGTCTTGACTCTTGATTTTGGCTCAAGTCATGATCTCAGGGTCCTGGGACTGAGCATAAGATATTCATATTCTCTCTCTCTTTCTCTCTACTAAATAAATAAATAAATACAATCTTTAAAAATAGAAAAAGAATAAACTGTCTAAATTCTAGATGATGTTAAAAGGTATATTTCAGACATGTTTTAGCTCTCTCACTGAATAAAACTAAGACATATAAAAACAGACAAAATAAAACAATACAGAGATGAAAAAGTTCCACAACTACGAAGAAAAGCAATGGAAGGATTAATACAGAATTCAAGCTGGTGGAACCCTGGGAAAGGAAGACGTAGGTGATGAGGATCTGTGTTTCTTTAGCATGGGTGTATAATAAGTCATTACTGTTCTTTAAAACCATTAAACTGTACATACATAATATATACATACATATGCTTTTTATATGCATGCTATATTTCATCATAAAATAAGTGGCATTCTTCTATCTCCAAATTTCTTAGTTGTTTTTCCCCTGTTTGTTTTCTGAAGATAATCTAACAAACTTGTTCATATAATGAAATAAAATGGTTGGTGTTTCTGGCCTCAGGTTTTGCGACAAGGAGCTCCACCTCAGACCTAGCGAATCAAAATCTGCTGGGGTTCAGACCACTGAATCTTTATTTTAAAAAAAGAAAAGCCACTCTAGGTGACTCATGAGAATCTAAAGAAACTCAAGTTTGAGTCTCCCACAGGATAGGTCTTCCTTCTGTCACAGCTCTAAAGCTCTACAAAATCTAATGCCATCGTTCCCCAAGTCCTCTAGGATTTTGCCTCTATGTCGCATGTTTTTGACCTTTCAACTTCAAGTCTCCCCTACCTTCACACACATACACACTCCAGCCCCTCATATTCCTGCCAACCTGATCTTGCAGTCAGCTCTTCACTTCTCACCCTTTCCCTCTCTTTCACAGTCCTCAATAAAATGGCTCACACTATGGCTCTATTTTTAATTTTCTAAAACCAGTAAGAAGTATATGTGAGATTGATCAAGCAGCAAACATGTACTCCCAACTACCTACCAGACATTTCCCCCATGCCCACCTGCAAATCCCTGTGCATCCTTCTAATTTCAGCTCAACTACCACCTTACAAATAAAGTCTTGCAGCACGTCTTCCAAGGGCCCAGCTACTTAGCTATTATTTTTTATTATTTTATTATTTTTTATTTTCTTACATAGCACTTGTCCTCAAAAGATTTTAAGAAAAAGAAAAAAAAAAAGCATGTGCGAGTGGGGAGAAGGGGGAACAAAGAATGAAGGAACAGTGGAGGGGATGAGAACGATGCAATAGGGAGTAGTGGGGTTTATTAACAATCTTAAAAGAATGGATAAGCAAGAGTTGGTCAGGTGAAAAAGTTTTGACCTAACCTTTCGGGTGGGGGGCAAGGCAAGAGGGTCACTTCAGATAGAATACAACTGGGTTTGAGCATCTGTTTGCCTACCTGAGTGGCAAAAAGGGCAAGGATGGTTAGTGATCAGGTTAAAATGGTAGGCAGTTGCTAGAATTTTAGGAGCAACAATTATAGGCTTATTAAATTTTTCTCTTTCCCTATTTGATAATTATCTGGTTATGCTATTAGGCCAGGCTAGTTAAAAACCAATTTCCATCTATATCTAGATTTAAATGACACATTTACCTAAATGAGTTTTCAGGAACAAGACACTATCAATGAAAAATATTAAAGCTACATTTTAACTGCACTTGGCTCCAGAGTTAAGAAAACAAGCATTTCAACGGTATCATCATGATCATGGAAAGTTTTTAAAAATCTCTTCTATGAAGTGGAAACTCCAAAAAACAAGATGTGAATGGTACTTCCACATCTGTCTCCATTTTATCTCATTATTGAGAGAAATGTAAAAATTAAAAATGAAAACATTATAAAATAGGGAAAGAGAAATGGGAAAAGTAGCAATTTCCTTCATTCTAAGGATATATGTTTTTCATACTATGAATTTTGAAGACATCCAGGATGGATATCACACTACTGATTTAATATCTTTTTGTGGGGAGGGCCACATTAAGTGTAACTTACAACTGTGCATATATTTTTAATTAAGGAGACATGGTAAATGATTTTGGCCAAAGTCAGTTAAAAAAGTGGCAGAATCCAGGGCGCCTGGGTGGCTCAGTTGTTAAGCATCTGCCGTCAGCTAAGGTCATAATCCCAGCATCCTGGGATCAAGGCCGACACTGGGCTCCCTGCTCGGCGGGAAGCCTGCTTCTTCCTCTCCCACTCCTCCTGCTTGGGTTCCCTCTCTCTCTGTGTCTCTCTCTGTCAAATAAATAAATAAAATCTTAAAAAAAAAAAAAGTGGCAGAAGCAGGCTAAAAACCTCCTACAGTCAAGTTATTAATGTATATTAACATGAACATAGTGGTTTGTTTGGCTATTCTTTCATTAATTTAACTAAATGTACAAGACCTTCTACTAGGCTCTTCCTGAAATACAAAGCAATACTAAACAGCTTTTCTGCCCTCCAGAGGCACATAATCAAATACAGATGCCTACGCAAGTACCTATGAAACAGTCTGGCATTAATAACAGAAAAATACAAAGTGTGATGCACCCAGATAAAGGAATAGTAGTCACTGCCAGCCAGGATACCAGAAAAAGCCTGACACATCAAAAGAGCTTAATATATGTTGACTCTGAGAGCATTATGGAAGACCTGGGTTAGACTTTGAAAGATTGGTAGACTTTCCACTGAGAAGGCACTTGAGGCAGAGGGAAGAGTAGGAACCAGGAAAAAGCACAGAAATCAGCCACCAGGCCTCACTGCCAGAAGGCAGGGAGTAGTGGGAAAGAAGGCTACCAAAGCAAACAGAGGCTAAAATACTGGAGTTCCTAGAAGGTCAAACTAAAGAATGTGAGCAGAGGCTGTTAGTCTCCTAACAGCCAGGTTTCAGAAAGACTAATCTGACAGCAAAACTAGGTTGGCTAGAGTGGGGAAAGTGTTCCCTTTAAATTGCCTGGGAGTTGTTTCTGAATGAGGGCAAGTTCCAAAAGCACCAGCACCAGCTTTCTACTATTTGTAGTTCCACTACTCTACCCACAGTAGATGCTCAATTAGTAAGCTGAAAGAAGGCAACCTGCAAAGGATAATTTTGCACCTTCACCACTTCTATATGTCTATATTCACTCCTCTTTTTAATTCTCAAACACATTCATATCATAATTAACATAAATTTCCTCTCCAGCTCAGGTTTACAGCCTAAATAAAAATTTTCCAATAGGCTTTCACCAATTCTTTCTCCTTCAAAACATGCTGCAGCTTTTTGTAAAAGGTGTAAAAATTTGCTACTAAACATTTGCAAAGCATTCCTCTACCCAAGACATTACACAGAAAATCATTCATTCTGTACAGTCACACATCAAAAAAAAACCTTGCTAAAAAGACAGGTTTGGGACAGCAAGTTTTTTAGGCTGCAATCAACATGCTTCTTGTATTACTTACTGAATTTGCTACATCACTAGTGCAACCACAAGCTGCTGCTTATGTTTCCAAAGTTGTGCAAAGGGCCCAAAGTTGTGCAAGAGTCCTCACTGAAATCAGACTCTGGTATATAAATAGTTGTAACACCTGAACAAGCCTTAGTTTTATTATTAGATTCAAAATAATGCCAAAATCACAGGTATTAAGTATATTTTACAAGTTTGTTTACTTATCCGCGAAATACACTCAGATGTTACTTCAAGCGAGAACAGCTGAATTTCTTTCTGCTTCAGAAGTACATGAGGTCGCCTAAAAATGGGCAGTTGCAACCCTGACTCTGATATATCCAAGAAATCACAGTGCCTCCAACACGCACAGGCACACATACGCAAGCACACACCCAGAGCACTGAACGGCCTCCCATTACTACCAAATAACCCCAGTTTACACGTGGCAAAATCGACAGACCTTTCACGCTCTAGTGACCTGGAAAGGGACTCCCCAGCCGCCGAGCGACGGGACAGGACTTATTCTGACCCGGGATTTGAGGGTGTTAAAAAAAAAACTTTTTTTTTTTTTTTTTTTTTTTTTTTAAGGTTCCCTTCTCTCCTCCTCAGCTGGCCGTCCCACACCAGGAGCACCTTGCCCGGCTTCTGACAGCTGCGTGTAGGATGGAAAAGGTGGGAGCGACTGATCAGGAAACGCAAGACCCTTCTCCCATCACCACCTGCTCTCCTCTGCCTGCCTTTTTCCTTCTCGACGGCTGCGAAGAGGCCCAAGGTGAGGGGCCCCGGAGAAGGGGTGCAATCACCTAAGTCAGACCCTGACGGCCCTCGGCTGGGCCGCTCCTCCTGTCACACAGTTCCTAGATCTTAAGTCGCAAACGGCTGCCGAGGCCCCCAGCTGCAGGGCTGCCCAGGGCGGGGGCCGCGGACAGGGCCTGGCCAGGCCGCGGCCGCTCGCAGTGCCCACGTCACCAGCTCCAGCACTGCGGAAATGGAGCGGCGCGGCCGGGAGGGAGGCGCCGGGCGGCGTTGGCGCCCGCGCCCCTGCCAGACGCCGTTTGCCGCTCAGCCCGGGCCGGGAGGCCGCCGACGCCCGCCTGGCCGCACCCGGGGCCCTCACCTGTGTCGCCGATGATGATGTACTTGAAGAGATAGGCGTACGCCATGGCCGCGGCCGCTCGGTGCCAGGGCACACGGCTCCTCCTCCCGCTACTGCTCCTCCTCCTCCTCCGCGCCCCTCACCCCGGCGCCGCTCGGCCTCGAAACGCCAGGCCCCGCCTGCCGCAGCCGTCGCCGTCAGCCGCCGGGAGTGAGGGGCCGAGAGGAAGCCGGACAAACTGACACCCGCAGAGCCGATGGAGACAGCTCCCGGCCGAGCCCAGTCGAACAATAACAGCCGCCGCGGCGCCTCCGCCCCGCCTCCGCGCCGACCCGGAAGTGCTGCGGCTGCCGGCGCCTCCGGAGGAAAGGGGAGGAGCTCCGCACGCCGGCCGGAGCCCCGCCCAGCCAGAGCCCCGCCCCGCCCCGCCGGAGCTCCGCCCAGCGCCGAGCCGGCCGCGCCCCGGCCGCGCCCCGTCCACCGTGAGCCGGGCGAGGCCGGGCGCCGGTTGTTCCGGCACGTTTGAGCGGGCGACGCCGGCGGCCGGGAGACGCTGGGGGAGGGGAGGGAAGTGGAAGGTTCGGTTCCGTCGCCGCGACGCGCATGGGCGCCGCGTCTTTCCGCCTTGCAGTGGAGGCCCGGGGCACGTGTGGGAAGGCGGACGTCGCGTTCGGTGCAGGGCCCCGCCCTGGGCTTATGAAAAGGTGTTTGAAAATGCGGGAGCCGCTCGGCGGGGGGGTTGAAGGGCGGTGGTATTTCTGTGTTTGGGGACGGGGTTTTGAGAGGGAAAATAGATTTACCTGTAAATTGCAAACCGTAAATCAGACGATGTGAAGTAAATTATGGTATGCTCTATGGTGGAATATTACACGGCTCTTTAAAAAAAAGCCTGACAAACAAAAACAAGGCACAGAAATCGATGCAGACATACATATTTATATCACATGTATTACTTACATATAAGATATATAACAATTATGTTGTTATGCTCAATATACTACTGTAATTAATTATATTATGCGAAATATATTCATGTATTTGTAAATCGTATTTTATTGTTATATAGGTAATATGTATATTTTACAGTTTTATTTTCAAAAAATGACAGCGGTGCACCGAAATACCCTTATGTGTGTAGTCAGCCTGAAAGGAAACACGACGGGAACCAAGGGGAGAGTGGATAGGAATGGAGGAAAGATCTACTTTTCCCAGAATTTTACATGTGCAGTTTGAACTATTTTTTTTTTTGCAGTGTTCATTAATTACCTATTGAAAAAATATGTTTAAAGGAAAAACGAAGTAACTCTTTTTTTTCATTCTACTAACATTTATTAAGTACCTACTATGTTTCTGCATTGCTAGGCGTTGCAACTGAAGGCAGAACCTGTTCTAAAGGAGCGCAGTTTTGGAAGAGGAGGTAGTAGAGTTTGTTAAAGTTTTAGGATAGGTTATCTGGAGAAAAATGATGTTTGAACCAGGAGTATGAATGATGAGTCAGAGTTTGTTGAAAGGACAAAAGTTTGGGACTGGGAAGTGAAGTTCAGGCAAAGCAGCAGAGTGTGCAAAGTTCGTGGATCTGCTGATGGAATTTAAAGTTGCTTGAGGAAGCTCATTTACTAACCCATATCCTCTAGCGTTGGCAATGGAAGGACAGTCTTTGCAGGGGAAGAGTCACTGGGATTTAGTGACCCTGGTTCCTCTGGCCCAATATTCTTTCCCTTTTGATGTCTCTCATTATGTAATTATACTGACACCTTGATGCCAAGCTGGCTACTGTTGGTTAGTACATAGTTTGAATGGCCTTGCCAAGTATGAACTCACTGGTTGTTTCTGGAGTATTTTGTATGTGTGTGTTCGGGGTGGGGGGGGGATTTTCCTAAGGTTTCAGGGATAGCACACAGGGATTTGACGTGAGACGTTACCTGGAATTGCATTCACTCATCTTTACTTTGGGCGAAGGGAGGTCCCTGCCCATGGCCTCCAGGTTCCAGAGGCCATTTTGTCACTCCCATCCAAGTGCCTTCACTCAGGTCTTTCGTGAGTGATGGACATCTACAGCGTCCCCTCAGTTGTTTTCTACTCTCAGAGGTATGGCCTTTGCTCATAGTCTCAGCAGGAGAGCTCTCTCGGGTGACACACACAAGCTGAGCACCCTTTTGAGTCAGGAGTGTTCCCAGACTGTTAGAGTGGGTGAGTGGCTGGAGAAGTCAGTAGTGCCAGGTCCTGCAGGGTCTTGTAGCCATGTCAGTACGCATATAGTACTTAGCCAGGTGGATACAGGGGAAACTGAAGAGAAAGAAAATCAGAATTGGGCACGTAAAAAAAAAAAAAATCATAGAAATGGATGTGGAACTATGGAGTAAAACAAAACAAAACCTTAGGAGGGCTGGCCCCTGGTAGTGGCACTACCATTAACTGATCAGATAATTGTGCCAGATCATTTGGCCTCTCAGAGCTTCAGTGTACTCCTCTGTAACCTGAAGGGAGTTAAGTGTTACCTTAAAGGTCTATTCCCAAGTCTGAAGTATAATTCTATGTGTCTCCAACCTCCAGATCTGAAGCTACCTGTAGAGTATCAGAAATCTTCTCACAACAATACTGGGTCCCAGGAGTCAAATGCTTGTTGTTCTTGCACAGAACTGTGTGGCATCCCTCCATTCCTGAGATGCAGAGGTGTTGTGATGATCGCTTGCTACCTACCAGTGTAATCTAATGAAAAGAGCAAAGACTCCATGTTACGTCATTTGAGCCTCATTTTCCTTGTCTGGAAAGTGTAGATAATAACTGCCTCTGTGACAAAGTCAATTTAGGATCAATTAAGATATTGTATGTGAAGATATTTTATAACTATGAAAAATATATACTTAATATATAACTCTTAGTACTGAATAATTATTTAAAATTACTTTGAGTTCATATTTTATTTTTAAAAGATTTTATTTACTTGTTTGAGAGAGAAAGAGAGCACAAGCAGGAGAGGGGCAAGGGGAGAAGCAGACTCCCTGCTGAGAGGGAGCCTGACATGGAGCTCCATCCTAGAACCCCAGGATCATGACCTGAGCCAAAGGCGGATGCTTAACCCACTGAGCCACCCAGGCGCCCCAAGAGTTCATGTTTGAAAATCAGCTCCATTCCTGGGTTTATGTCTCTACCTTTACTTTCTTCCTACATTTAATTCATAATATTTGCTATTTTTTTCTGTGCCTGTATACCATCTCAAACCCTCTTTGAAACAATTCAGTGCATAAATAAAAACCATACAAACTTCATTTGAAGCATTTGATTTAGCCCTCAAAATCCAAGAACATTTTTTCAAGAAAAATTCCTCAGGCAAAATGACAGAAATAAACCTCTTTTCCCCTAAATGGTAGTATACTTCCTGGGATTTTCCATTCAGTTTGATTTTCGGCTATTTCATTCCCTTGGGGATGAATTCTGATAACCTCATCTCTCAGTCTTACATCATATTTGGTCTGAAGGTCAAAACTGTGAAGTTTAAAGATTGTTAGAATACATTCTCTAAGGTCTCCACATTGAAGTTCCCCACGACATTTTAAAATACAGCATTAAGCTGGAGTTTTGCATTTACTGTTCCCAATCAGAAGTTTCATGTGTTTACGTTTTCTCTGGTTTTGACTGCTCTCAGACTGTGGGAAGAGGGAAGCAGTGAGGTGGATGGGATAGGAGAGGGGTGGGAGAGGTAATAGTGTAATCCACAGGATTTTTAGTTTCCGTGGTTCCTTAACTAGTCCTTGAATGCACTCTGGGGGCTCTGGGATCCTCCAGAAATAGTATGGAAAATGTTGTGTGTGTTTGCATATATGTAATTTTATGGGAGAGATTCTTGCATAGAGCTGTGACCCAGAAATCATTAAGAACCACTGTGAAATGTTTTCTTTCAGCCGTTTGTAAATGCCACAATGAAACTAATTTTCCAGCAAATACTTGACCAGCTCAGTACCAGTGTAAGAGAAAGAAAGAACTAGGTTCAAATCTTGACTTTAGTACTTAGCAATTGATAATTTGATGGATAAATTACTAAGTGCTCTAAACCTTAGTTGTCTCAGGAGATGACACAAAGTGTCCAGCAAAATGTTAATCTCATAGTAGACATTACATAAACATCCAAATTATTTCCTCCTTCCTTTCATCCTTTCCCTGTTCTCCACCTGCAACCTGCCACTAAGAATGAGCCCAAGAGAGACCGTGTCTTTTTTTTTTTTTTTTTTTTTTGGAAAGATTTTATTTATTTATTTAACAGAGAGAGATCACAAGTAGAGAGGCAGGCAGAGAGAGGGAGGGGGGAAGAAGGCTCCCTGCAGAGCAGAGAGCAGGATGCGAGGCTCGGGGCTCGATCCCAGAACCCTGGGATCATGGCCCAAGCTGAAGGCAGAGGCTTAACCCACAGAGCCACCCAGGTGTCTTAAAGTAGAGTCTCTTTATGCTCAGTCATGGGTAGCTTTGGTCTGATGAAGTCCACAGAAGAGGTTATGTGTCATTTTAAAGGATAGAATTTTGTTCTGGAAAATGAGAGTAGATTTTTACAGAGGGAGAACCATTTAAGTTGGGCCTTAAAGGGCATCATCTTTCATAGTTATTGCTTTAACCGATTCCCTTCAGGCGTTCCAACAGCCCTTTCGTTTGTTCTTTTGCTCACCTTATCCACCTCATTGGCCACTTATATTCTGGCTGGGTAACACACTTAATATTCCATTGTATTTTCTGTTTGTGGCCCATTTTTGACCACCTGTCAAAGCCAGAAATTACTGTTTTCTCTCTTCCACTTCATTCTGCTTATCCTTCCAAAGCTTACTTAAAGAGTATAAATTTAATGATTACAAATTCATAACCTTAGTCAATGTGCGTGTAGGTGTCTGAAGAAACTTTGCTTTATATGTAGGCTATTATTTTTACCAATGGACTGATGATCTGTAATAAGAGACCTACATAAGTGCACAGATGAAACAATGAATATTGGAACAATAAGCTCATGTTATAAAATAATAGATTAAAAATTGTAATTACATAAAATACCTTGAATTAATAATTAATTTTAAACACTTTTAAAGTGACTTAAAACCCAGGATAGTGGTCTTAATTAACTACTTTTCCTTTTTATTTTTTTCAAGATTTTATTTATTAATTTATTTATTTGAGAGAGAGCGAGCGAGCAAGAGAGATCCCAAGCAGGGGGAGGGGCAAAAGGAGAGAGAAGCAGGCTCCCCGCTGAGCAGGGCTCTATCCCAAGACCACAGGATCACGACCTGAGCTTAACCAGCTGAGCCACCCAGGAGCTCTAATTAACTGCTTTTGTAAGTCCTTTCTGTTTGCCCAGTGTTTTCAGCAGGGAAAGTGGTCTATAGAAAGGCCTAGTGTTGAATTCCAGGAAGCCCGCATTACAGTCTTCCCTGCCACTATCTAGCTGATTTCAAGAAAATTCTTTTGAAACTTTTTGTCACATCTGTTCTATAGAGATAATAATTCTGGTTGCTTACATAATAAAATTCCTGGGAGGTGGACATGAGAGCACTCTGAAAAGCATGTCATTACCAGGAGCAAGTGTGGATGCCAAATTGCAGGTGAATGATTTTTTGCAAATGTATCTAAGTAAATAAAAGACTAACTCCTGCAGCATAGTAGAACATCAGCAGTATTTTATTATCTGCAGCATTAGTCTTTTTTTGTCAGCCGAAACTGGAACATGCAATTGCTTCTGACCCTGCTATCCATTTACCTCTAATGTGTTATAGGTCTTGTGTTAACTAGTAGGCATTCCTTGTTTTGGCCAAGTTGGAGCTGGAAAGAGAATGGCGATGCATGAGCCGTATATCTCACAATGGCTGAAGACAAAACCACTTTCTGTCCCATGAGTGACTCAATTTCTTTTAATCTCGATCCCTGAAGGTCTTCAAATTTTGATAAAGAGAAATCCATTTTCTCTCCATTTTTGAGGAAATGATAAGCAGGCTGTGTCCCAGTGGGAGATATAGACACAGAAAACCTTCTGTCATGGATGTCTTTTGAATGAGAAGGGATCTTAGAAAATAAGTGGTACAGGGCATTGTGAGATCACATTTCACCCCTCGGTTATCCCCCCTCCCTCCAATGAGCTCTTTATCTCCGCTTTGAATAATCTCACTATCAGAATTTTTAACATACAGAGTGAAAGAGGGGAAAATGACCACCACAGAATCTTTATTTCACTTGTAATCTGGAGAACACAGAAGTATACTTTCCATACTTCCTAATTTTTCAAAATAAAAGTGATTCAAAGAATAGATATGTTCTTTAAAATTGAAATGAGGGGGTGCCTGGGTGGCTCAGTCATTAAGTGTCTGCCTTTCGGTCAAGTCATGATGCCAGAGTTCAGAGATTGAGTCCCACATTGGGCTCCCCGCTGAGTGGGGAGTTGCTTCTCCCTCCTCCCCTCCCTGCCTCATGTACTCTCTCGAATACATAATAAAATCTTTTAAAAAAAGTAAAAAATTGCATTTCAGAGCAGTTGTTTTGAGGACACAATATGATGACAAAGTAGTTCCCAAATAGGATTTTTTAAAGTTGCTCTTTGCTTCCTATCCCAAATCCTTAATGATTCATGTGTTTCAACCGCATAAATTATTTTCAACTTCTCATTAACTTCTTTGAATAATTTTATGGGAGCTCAATATTTTTTACCTACAAAACCTCTTGTATCCAAATATTACAGCAGTTGATTATTCATTTTAAGTTTCAAGTTTAAAAAAATCTAGATTAAGCAGGGGTAGGGAAAGCCTTTAGTTTAGCAAGTTTGAGATACAGACAAGTAGAAATTTGACCATCATCTTATTCCCTGAAAGTAGTCTTTTCTGATACTATAGGTTAGTAATCTTCATTAGAAGAACTACAAGCTTCAATCAATTTTGAAATCATATTTTGAAGTTTTCATTACTAAACTTAATGGAGAGCATTTTTTTACTCCTTGTAAATAGATACTTACATTTTCTTGAAACCACATTTGACACAAATTACACAAAAGTGTCTTCCAGCAAGAACAGATTATTTGGCATTGTTACACTATACTTTCCTTAACTTTTTCCTTTGAAAAATTGATTATAATCAGAACTTTGTAACCAGAGGGGTCCTCTCCATCAATCAAGTGACTGCAATTCTGGAAGGTTATCCTTTCACTTCCCCCCGAAGGACATTAAATCCCAACATGAAGTATAAGATTGTCTCGTCAGAACCCAGAGATAAGCCATTTTGCTTATCTATAGAACAGGCTGATAACTAATTACAATTGAAACTCCCAAACTGAATTACTTACCTTTTCTTTCTTGGAAACAAGCAGAGATGAGGAAGTCAATATACATAATATGTCTCATTATGAGTGACCCAGGATACAAGAAATAGGAAGTGGACTCCATAGACAGGCATTCCTCAATTAACATTTAGTCACTTAAAAATTGGGAAGTCACTGAAGTAGGCAAGTATTTAATGATTAATTTAATATGGCTACATGAAAAAGAATTATTTGAGACCTGCCATTCTTATGCCAGGTACTAAGAAAAAGAAAGAGATTTACCATGAAGCTGATGAGACTGAAATTCAGGGTCCCTTACTTGTGTGAAAACTTTCCAAGGCAAATATGTCCCCAGGATAAATTTCTTTTGTGGGGGAGGGGGGAGAAAAGTTAGCAAAAGTAAGACATTTAAATCTTATTCTATAAATGAGGTTGTCAGCTCTCCACTCAGTTCCTGTTTATCACATTTGCCTTTGTGTTGGGGGGCACTAGAGTATCTACAATTATTATTATTTTTTGGCTCTGATTAAGGAGAGTTGAAATGGGACACATTTGGCCTCATGGAATGTACTTATTCAATCACTTGTGTGTATAGCCGAATTATTCTAAGATATCCATTGTAGAAACGGTTTCCAGGAACATTGCTATCCCTACTGGGCTGATTCATACCACATCAAATGGTGTGAAGGTCAGCCCTCAATATAAGGAAGTTCTACTGGATTCGTTTTATATTACTGAATAATAAGCAAACAAACAGATAAATCTTAATGGCAAAAAAATATACCTATTAATTATGTTATAGTTGTGCAGGGCAGAAGTCTGAACATGGTGTGGATGTGTTCTCTACTCAAGGTCTCATAAGGCTAAAATCAAGATGTCAGCTTAGTTGCATTCTCATCTGGTGTCCCTTTCCCAGATTACATGGTAGGGCAGAATTAAGTTTCTTACTGTTGTAGGATTGACATCCCTATTTCCTTGCTGGCTCTTATCCAGGCACTGCTCTTAATACCTAGAGGCTGCCTATGTCCCTTGCCACAAGGCTGACTCCATCATCCAAGCCAATAATAGAGAATCTGCTTTTCTTTCTTTCTTTTTGTTTCTTTTTAAAGATTATTTATTTATTTGATAGAGAGAGCACAAGCAGCGGGGAGGAGTAGAGGGAGAAGGAGAAGCAGACCCTGCTGAGCAGGGAGCCCTATGTGGTCTGTGCTCAATATGGGCTCAATCCCAGGACTCTTGAGATCATGACCTGAGCTGAAAGCAGGCACTTAGCCAACTGAGCTACCCAAGCATTCCTGCTTTTCGTTTTTAGTTCCTCCTGTTTTGAATTTATTTTTGTCAGGAAGGGCCAGTTCCTTTTAAGGACTCAAATGATTGGGTCTGGCCCACCCAGGATAATTGTCCTATCTTGAAGGCAACCGACTTGGGACATTAATGAAGAGGGGCGCCTGGGTGGCTCAGTGGGTTAAAGCCTCTGCCTTCGGCTCAGGTCATGATACCAGGGTCCTGGGATGGAGCCCTGCATTGGGCTCTCTGCTCAGCAGGGAGACTGCTTCCCTTCCTCTCTCTCTGCCTGCCTCTCTGCCTACTTGTGCTCTCTGTCTGTCAAATAAATAAATAAAATCTTTAAAAAAAAATATTCGAATGAAGAACTGGGAGAAGGTTTGTGTATAGAATGGAGTGGAGGCGTTGGGGGCTATCTTATTTCTGCCTACCATACTTATTATGCCTAGTACTGGACATATGTGGGATAGTGGAAGGTATACATCTTATAAAGATTTTTTAAAAAATTAATTGATTGATTAAATTAATTAAAGTAGGTTTCACATCCAATGTAGAGCCCAAGGCAGGGCTTGAATTCACATCCCTGAGATCAAGAGTCCAGACATCCCACATTTTCAACTCAGAATCTCTTCAAAGACCTAAAAGAAAAATTCCAGCATTAATAAAATGAAAATTTATTCAAAAATTTGACACAGCTCTGATATACAATTTTAACTGCAATGTTTTGATTACAACTAACACAAAATTACGGACTCCTAATTTATTAGAAACCTACAGGTTTTTAAATATTAAAAACAAAGCATTCATGAAAAATTAACAGATTATACAATAAAAGTAATAAAGATGAATGATAGAATTAATCAAAAGTATTCTGTCATGGAGAATTAAATTATAAGAAAGAGTCTTACAGAACACACCAGTTGTTTATTACAAAGAAGAAGTAAATTTTGGAAAAGAGGTAATAAGTAGTCTCAGTACCTGTCTTGGATTCAGAGGAGAGGGGCCCTGCCCTGAGAGCACCTTGCACATTACAAATCCTGAAGCACAGGGACCCTTGGATGGCTCAGTGGGTTAAAGTCTGCCTGCATCTCAGGCCAGGATCCCAGGGTCCTGGGATGGAGCCCTGCTCAGCAGGGTGTCTGTTTCTCCCTCTGCCCCTCCCCCCACCCTACTCTCTCTCTCTCTCCCAGATAAAGAAATAAAATCTTTTAAAAAGCCAACCAACAAACAAAACCCCAAATACTGAAGCGCAGAGATCATCAAAAAGAACGTTCTTTTTGACCTCATAGGAAAGTTTGCTAACCAGCAGAGGACCAGACACTATGAGAAGATGCATAAGAAGCCTGTTCCCAAGGACATAGTAGAGTGACTGAGAGCAGAAGAGAGGGTTTGGATTAGGAGGAAAGCTGCAACCCAGCCCATGGAAAGGGGGGCTGCTTCCAGTTGGTCACCCCAAGTTACTAGGTGGGTTTCCAGGCAGATCAGTGTCCCTAGAACTTGGTTTCCAGGCAGATCAGTGTCCCTAGAACTTGCTCTTTTTCCCTTCTCTTCTGCCCCGGTGGTGTAGCTTTGAGAGGTGAACTTCTGAAGGGAATGGATTTTTGTGAGGAAGGAGAAAAAACAGATGCCCATCCTAGCTCCCTGAGGAACTTGACCAGGTGACTCTTCTCTGGCATCCAGGTAGACCCAGGCACCACCAAAGAGGCCAAGTCTAGCTAGCCCCAGCTTGCCAACACAGTGTATATGGAAGGACATGGCAGGAGAAAAATTAAGCACAGTTCCTAGGTATCTTGCCCAATGAACAGGGTAATACAACGAGTTGAGGTAGAAGACCTGGTGTGTGGGAAAGAGGGGACAGAATCAGACTTCTGTTTTGGGCATATAGAATTGAAATACCAACAGGCATCCACATGGACTTGTCTGACAAGCCACTGGACATCTGAGCCTGGAGCTTGTGAGGTGTGGTCTGAGCCAGAAAGAGAAATACTGAAGAGCTGGTACCATCGCTGGGGACAAATGTTTGTTCAAGTGCTCGACAGACATTTGGAGTTCCTCTATTGCAGATTATGTATTTGTATCATCTACTTATTTACCAAGTCTCTGACAAATTAAAAATTCCCTATCAGCTTAATACCATTGAAAATGTGGGGCAAACCATGCCAAGTCACCCAAATCTTCACAACAAATCTGATACAGTTTTTTTTTTAATTGTTATTTTAAAGAGAAAGAGGTGGAGGCTTAAAGAGATTAAGTAATTTCTCATGTCATGGCAGCTTTTAAGTGGCAGGGCTGGAAGCTGGATATATGGATCTAAGGAGCGATCTGACCTCCACACACAAATTTAGAAGTCATCAGCACGTAACACCTAAGAGAAACGGATTTGTCCTCCACAAGGAGGTGATGGACGCTTTCTGCTCACGAAGAAGGGATATATTGGGTCTTCCAAGAGAACTCACAGGATGGTATATGTAGTATTTCAATAAAGAAGGCCAATTTTTATCTCTAAGGTCTTCCTTTTTGAGCCTTAGAGGCTGACCATCTTCCTTCTGATATAGTGACTTCAGACACTTTAACAGAGTCAATCAAATTATAATCAGGCCATGGCCCTGGGATCCAATCTGGATTTTTAGGTCACTCCCATAACTTTATTTTGCAGTATATTAAGCCCTCGGCCTCCTTAATTACCAACCATGTGATGTAGCCAAGTCTTCGATTCCATCTACACTTCCGTTTCTTAAAATCCATTCACTATGATGGCAGTCCCAGATGGTTTTGAGCCTAAAAAAAAATGGGACAGTGGCTTTGTACATGAGCTTCAAAATTGAATAGAGAAACAGTTAAAGAAATGTTTTCAAATTAGGCAAGAAACATGCAGTGTTTTCTTTCCTTTTCTTCCCTTTCCCCTTCGTCTTTACCTTCTTCTTCTTTTTCTTCTTCCTTTTCTTCTTCCTCTCCTCCTCCTCCTCATTCTTCCCTCTTCCTCCTACTCCTCCTTCTACTGCTTCTGCTCCTCCTCCTCCTTCCTCCTTCTCCCTCTTCTTCTCCCTCTTCTTCTTTTCCTTCTTCCTCCTCCTCCACCTCCTCATCTTCTTTTTCTTTTTCCTCCTCCTCCTTCTCCTCCTCCTTCGTTTTTGTAATTGCCCCCTTTTAGCAGTTTGGTAAATCTCATGGATGCCATTTGAAAATAATGATTTTAAAGGTACAAAATAGGGGCCCCTGGGTGCCTCAGTACATTGAGCATCTGACTCTTGATTTCAGCTCAGGTCATGATTCTTAGGATTGTGAGATTGAACTCTGCGTGGGGCTTCACATTCAGTGGGAAGTCTGCTTCTCTCTCTCTCTCTCTCCCTCTCTCTGCCTCTCCCCCACTCACTCTCTCTCTTTCTCTCTCTCTCTAAAATAAAGAAATAAATCTTAAAAAAATAAAGGTACAAAATAAAATAAAGTGGATTATAAAAAATTAAATGATATTGGAATTATTACCCAAATATTCCCCAAACCTGTGTTAGAGAATCTATGAGTTTCCTTATTAATACATTAATTGAAAAGATCTAACATCTTTTTATGGTCTAATAAAGCCCATAGTATGGCAGCGGGGATGAGCATAAATAATATAACAAGACATTTGTGCCAATTATATTGTATAATGAAAACATCTGTATTTCTATTGGTGAAAAGCTGCAAGGGATACCAAGACCACCATGGTTTGTTAACAACAATCATAATGGAAGAAAGGTACATTTCAACTAGACTTAATACAAATAAAGATGCAGTTTCTCCATATCCACATGGCTCAGGGACCCACATTAGGAAACTATGTATCAGAGGATGGTAGGAAGACACCAAAAGAAGATAGAATTTTTGAAAGAGAAACTGATTAATACCCTTTGAGGAAAGGTTAGAAATTATAAAGATGGAAATGTTTATTGGGTTTATCATTTAGGAGGTCATCAGCAAACAGTGCAGTTTCATTAGAGCAGTTGGAGGCATAAATCAGATAACAGTAGTTTAAGGATGAGTGGGGGACAGGAGTGCAAATACGAGGCCGCGTGTAAAAAGACTAATGCTAGTCTGAGGGAGTGCTGGGTTACTAGGAAAGAGGTCTGGGCACAGAGAGAGTGCTTTGCGAAAAGAGCCGTAGAAAAGGAGAAGCTGGACAGTCAAGGGAGGGAAATCACATGATGGAGACATACATGTGAGGAAGCAGGAGGCATGGAGACCCAGAGGGCAAGCAGAGGAATCCACCCTAGACCGAAACTGGAACACTGCTTCTATGGAGGACGGAGCGACGGGGAAGCCAGAGCAGAAAGAAAGCTGGAGCAGCAACCAGAAAGGAAAGTTTCCAAACTGAAATCTACACCTTTGTCCTGACCTTTGCTGCCGCTAGCCTGCAGGGACGTGTTCTCTACTTTAGGTAGAAGAGTAGGAACTCAAAGCCTCAAAAGGATATATCAGGCAGGAGGTTGACCTCTGTAAGCAACAGAAAGCCCAGCATTTGGGATTTATTATTTAACTTCCTTAGCTTTAGGAATCAAGGTGACTTATTGGTTCGCTCAACTGAGAAAGTCCGGAGATGAGTGAGCAGTCAGTCGTAGACCCGCTGACTTTCTAAGAGCTTTTCAGCTCCACTCGCCTCCAGGATTTGGTTTCATCTACAGGCTGGTGGCCCGGTGGCTGAGGAAGGCTGGGGTGTACTACCGTACCTGGAAGGTTCCCCGGCAAACAAGCTGTTTCCTCCGGGTGGGCTCTTTTCTGAGGACTCGCTAGCAAACCTCTCCCTGCATCCCACTGGCCCAAATTGCATTCCCATTCCTGGACATTGCCCTGTGGGGGGAAATTCTGTCCCATGCTTGGTTTACCAACTGCAGGGTAAGTAAGTTCCTGAACCATCACCGGCAGAAGGCACTGCACTTGCCATGACAGAGACATTCTCAAGTAAGAACACTGACACGCAGGTACGTGTTGCTTATTTTGAGTTGTTAGAATGATTTCCAGTGGAAGCCGAGATGAAAAACATGCTAAGATGTATGGCAAGGTTTTGCGGAGTAAAGAACTGATCAGCCTGAAATAGAAATACTGCTATAGAAATACTGCTATAGACAAAGAGGTCCGCCCTTGAATTTCACTGGCTTCATGAGTAGGTGCAGTACAATAAAACATGTGTTTGGTCTTGTCCCTGCTTCCTGACCTAGAGCTCCTACAACCCTTGGAAGTCCCTGAGCAATAGGAGTGTCTTTCTCCCCCCCCCCCCCAATAAGGAGCCCCTTTTATCACACCTTATAATGCTAACTGATGTGAAAGGTTGGGATCCAGGAGCCAACGGTCAAGAAAGAATTCTTGGGACATCTTTGGTACAAAAAAAGGTGGTTTTGTTAAAGCACAGAGCAGGACCCATGGGCAGAAAGAGATGCACTGGGGTTGTCAGGAGTAACTGAATATATATTTTCACGTTCGGATGGGGTTAGAGATAGCATAAATCTCTAAGGAATTTGGAAGCAAGGTTTCTAGGGCCTTGAGGGGTCATTTACTACTGTCTAGTAAAAACATAAGAAAACAAAACAAACAAAAAAAACCTTAGGCTACCCTTCAGATGTCTATCAGTGGACCATGTGTTTGGAGGAGGATTGCTAATATGTATCTTGCAGGGGGTGGGGGAGGATAGAGATAAAGGAAGTTTCGAAAGGCATTTAAAAAAATGTTTTTAAAGATTTTATTTATTTATTTGACAGAGATCACAAGTAGGCAGAGAGGCAGGCAGAGAGGAGGAAGCAGGCTCCCTGCTGAGCAGAGAACCTGATGCGGGGCTCAATCCCAAGACCCTGGGATCATGACCTGAGCCAAAGGCAGAGGCTTTAACCCACTGAGCCACCCAGGTGCCCCG
>NC_081559.1:126964397-127048582 GCF_022355385.1 Mustela nigripes | reverse complement strand
AGACCCTGGGATCATGACCTGAGCCAAAGGCAGAGGCTTTAACCCACTGAGCCACCCAGGTGCCCCTCAAAGGGATTTTTTATATGTTAAAGAAGACTTACAGGATCCTGGAGTTTGGGCTAATGTCAAGCTAAGGTTGCCTTTTGCTTCTAGCATTAACCTGGAGGCAGTTGAGTTTCTGGAGGAAGGTCATCCTGGATCTTGCAATTGGCGTCTAAAGTGGGGGCAGTCTGGTGGGTCTGAGTCCTCAAACTGTAAGATCTGATGGTATCTCTGAGTAGATAGTGACCAAATCAAGTGAAATTTTTAGGACATCCCGCTGATGTCTGCTAGGCATTGCAGAACACCTTGGTGGGGCTGGAAAACACCTCAAAAGGATATGGCTATCTGAACAATAATCTGGAAGGAGGGGATAAGCAGGTGCAACGTGGTCAGCCAAGAACAACTACTCTAAGTATCACAGATCTCAGAAGCAGAGGGCCTGGGGTTCAAATCCTGACTCTACTTCTTTGTTGCTATAAGATCTTGGGCAAGTTAATGAGTCTTTAAAAGCTTTATTTTTGAGTTGCCTGGGTGGCTCAGTGGGTTAAAGTCTCTGCCTTTGGCTTGGGGTCACGGGATCCTGGGATCGAGCTCGCTCGATCAGGCAGGGAGCCTGTTTCCCTTCCTCTCTCTCTACCTGCCGCTCTGCCTACTTGTGATCTCTGTCAAATAAATAAATACAATCTTAAAAAAAAAAAAAAAAGCCTTCTTTTCTTTTCTTTTTTTAAAGATTTATTTATTTATTTATTTGACAGACAGTGATTACAAGTAGGCAGAGCGGCAGGCAGAGAGAGAGGAGGAAGCAGGTCCCCCGCTGAGCAGAGAGCCCGATGTGGGGCTCGATCCCAGGACCCCGGGATCATGAACTGAGCCGAAGGCAGAGGTTTTAACCCACTGAGCCACCCAGGTGCCCCAAAAGTCTTATTTTCTTGAATAAGAAAAAAAATAGAATAATAGCTATCCCATAGACTACTGAGTGGATTAATGTGAGAATGGATGCAAAGAGTCTCAAATGTCCTGGGCCACAGAAGGGATTCAAAGCATGTTTCCTTTCTTCCTGGACTTTCGTGCATTAGTTTATAGTATACCCACTTGATAGTATCTGAAGGGATCAGCACTTTGCTGTTTCCAACAAATTTTTTTTTTGAAGTGCTAATATCTGCTAATGAAAGCATGAGCTGTCATTGAAACCATTAGATCAGGAACATTACAGATGGTCCCTGTACGATGTGCTCGTGTCACAGATGGTTCATAATAGCAAATCTGTATTAATAAGCTGGAATAGACATATCAGTTTTAGCTTTGGGCTTTCATTTCCCTCTTAAATATACTATTGCTATATATAATAAATAAAATATGTATGCACACATATGTTTGCCTTTCTATATGTTCCATAATTAGGTAAAGATGCGTAATGCCCCTCATTCTAGCGCATCTTCTTGCCTTTCAAACACAGGTACATTCTGTTCTCTCTGTCTGGTGGATAATACTTCTCTTTCAGAGTCCATGTAAAGCATCAGTTTTTCTGGGCGGCCTCCCAATTTTGCAGACTAGATAGGACCTTTTGTTTTTGTTTTCAGAACCTTTGTTTTTGTTGTCGACTGTTGGGTTACCAACTGCCCCGAAATTCAATGGTGTAATTACTAACAGTATTCTTTCCCATGATTCTTGGGTTCAGGTGGGTCTTCTGATTCACATGGTCTTGACTGAGGTGACGAGACAGCTGAATGGTCAGGAGACAGGCGTATCATGTTGGCCACTGACTGAGAGTTCCACTGGGGTTGTCCGCTGGGACCTTGGGGGATGCCCCAGGTGGAGAAAGCGACTAGTTAGGGAGCTTCCTCACAGAATGGCAACTGGCTTCTAAAAAAGTGCATTCCAAGGGGTCTAGTCCCATTATGCAGGCACATCAAGCCTCTGCTGGCTCTGTGTTTGTAATGTCCCAGTAGTCTGGGACGCCTGCACAGTCAATGGGTTAAGTGTCTGTCTTCAGCTCAGGTCATGATCCCAGGGTCCTGGGATCGGGTCCTGCATTGGGCTCCCTGCTCAGTGGGGAGCCTGCTTCTCCCTCTGCCTCTGCTTCCCCTGCTTTGTGCACTGTCTCTTTCTCTCTCTCTGACAAATAAATAAATAAAATCTATAATGTTACAACAGTCAAAGTCAGTCACAAGGCCAAATCATGTCAGTATGTAAGGGGATACTGCACACGGGAAAAATACCAGGAGGCATGATTCCTCGGGGGCTACCCCATCCAGTGAACCTCTCCTTCAGAGCACCCATCTTTGTTTATGATGATATATTTGTATGTGTTCTTGTTTTCTCTCTCTCAACAAATTCCAACACCAGGAAAACAGGGATTTATTTTATTTTCTTTTTGCTAACCATCATGAAACAGGCCCTTAAAAGCAGTTTAATTTTTATCTCTTCATTTAATTTTATGTTCTATTTTTGCACTTGAAAGGTTTTGAAAAGCTCAGGCGACTGAGAACTTAACCATAGTGTCACCATGCAGGACTTGCCAAGGAGACAGGTCCAAAAGCAACCTGACCATTGCTAGTTGATCACCCACCTCCACACCATTCTGGAGAAAGGCAGGTATCCTTGTGCTTCTTCCCCATCATGGCTGAGGGGACAGGAGTGCTCCTCTCTCACCTCTAGTCCAGTGGGAGGGATTTTAAAAGCTATCTGGAGAACTTAATATGGGATCCTTGGATTCTGATGCACCGTCCCTGCTAACATCTCATTGTTGGCAAGCACCAGCCTTGTTCTTGGGCATCCGATTCCACTGGGGATTATCTCAGGAAACTCTTGCTGGGTTTTTCCTCTGAAGGGAAGAATGGCTCCAAGGGAAATCCCTACAGGTCCCTGACAGACACCCAATGATATCTTCTGCTAAACAACATGAGCTCCCTTTACTGAGCTCCTTCCATGTGTCCATGTACCACAGACATCACATCGGTGATTTCTAATCTGTATGACAACCCTGCAACGTGGGTAGGTTTCATCCACATTTCCAGATGGGAACACTGAGGTTGAATCATCTTTCCAAAATCACACAGTTAATATGTAGGAGAGCTGTCTTTGAACCCAGGTGGGTCTGTCACCAAAATTCATACATTTTCAGGGATGCCTGGGTGGCTCAGTTGGTTAAGCGTCTGCCTTCAGCTCGGGTAATGACCCCAGGGTCCTAGAATCGAGCCCCTCATTGGGCTCCCTGCTCAGTCGGGAGTCTGCTTTTCCCTCTCCCTCTGCCCCTCCCCCTGCTTGTGTGCTCTCTCTATCAAATAAATAACATATTTAAAGAAAACTTCTTGTGTTTTCACCAGAGCCCCACTGCCACAGGTCAGGCAGACACGGAGAAGATATGTATTTGGGGGAAGACACAGAGACCTTTGTTTGGGGTACAAGATATTTATTAGGGATCAATGCTCATGAAAGGAAGGGGGGAAGCGGTATTAGGCAAATAGAGAGGTTGTGCTGGATTGCGGGCTTCCAGGATCCCCCACAGGAGCCCTGGAACAAACCTCCATGACAGGTCCCCTTTAGGCAGAAGGCAGGGCCTTGCATTCTGCCTCACACAGGCATGGGAAGCAGCTGGCCCTGGTGTGATGGATAATTTTGTGTTAACTTGACTGGGACATGGCGTGCCCCGGTGTTTGTTTAAACACTATTTCTGGGTGTATCTGTGGGAGTGTTTCCGAATGAGATTAGTATTTGAATTGGTAGAATGAGTAAAGCAGACTGCCCTCCTCAGTGTGAGTGGGCATCATCCCTCAGAACAAAAAAGAGGGATATATAGCTCTTCTATTGGTTGTTTTTCTCTGAAGAATAATATACCCAGGAAGGGCATGTTCCCAGGTACGGTGGCTCTGGGCAGCTGAGGCCAGCCCCAAAATGGCTGCCAACTGGAGGCTCTCTGATGTCTCTACAACCCAAAGCTGGGCAGCCCATCCTTCCTTGAGGGGTTCTTGTCAGTATACCCTCCCATGTCTACCACACACACCTCTGAGCTGTTCATTTTAAGTTTTCCTTCAGTGCATTTATTCAAAAATTATACTCTATTATTATTTGTTTTAATAATATTATTATCTTGAGATACATTTGATAGCTTACCAGATTTGAGTATGTGACTCCTGTGTTTAAAATCTGACACCAGGTTAAAAATGGGAAATTTTATGGTGGGTACATTTTATCACAAGAAAAAGAGTCTATGACTGCTATGTGTTACCTGTGTGAGAGTCTAAATCCCTTATCATGGTCTACTAAACCTGTCAGAATCAGGTCTTAAACTACCTTTACAAGCTTCTGCTATTGGTCACTCCTCTCCCACTCTCAGCATCCCATCTCTGACTCCCTCGCTTCCAGACAATGCTTCAACGACACTGAACTTCTCACTGATTCCAGAATATTCCATCTTCTATAACTACTCAGTATTTTTACACTTCCCAGATTATCCACATCATGCTTCCCTGACTTCTCTATCTGACGAAATCCTCCTGAGCCTTCAGATAAAATGTAAATACTCTGACTCTCCTGGCAATTTTTTCTTGTGTCCCTGTGTTTTCCCATTCTGTAGCTTCTAAAATATTCTTGGTTCATATATACACGCATGTGTATGATTTGGTTATACATGCAGGTTTCATCACTACATTGTGTAGGACAGCTTGGGCTGCGGGTAATTAAAAGCTAGGTCTTGCCTCTCTATCGGCTCCATCCCTTTAGCCCGTAATTCTGTTTAATGTGGGTGGACATTGCCAAATCCAGTGGCTATGTTTCAGTTCTTAATTTGCTTGACTTCAGCTCTAGTGATCTCTGGCCGTGTGTCATATAATAACCAATGTGGGTCTTGTCTCAGGTACCAGATGTAGGGCTTCACATATCCTTGGAATTTCCGTGTGACAGGAGTGTCTTTGTTCTGCTAAAGAAATGAGTCCTGGTGGGTGCCCTAGAGAGCTTCTGGATGAGAGGCTTGTCACCAGAAAGGCAAACAAAGGATTAGAGGGTTAGGACCTTCAGTCACCTCTAGGGAGGGGGCTGGAGATTGAGTTCAGGCATGTGACCAATGATTTAATCAGCCATACCTATGTAATGAAACCCCCCCAAAACCTCTGCACATAGAGGTTTGGAGGCGTTTACTGGTTGACAGACATATTGATGTACCAGGAGGGTGATGGACCTTCATCCCACGGGGCCAGGGCATACAAGCTGTGCATTTGGGGCCCTTCCAGACCTAGTCCTATGTATCTCCATGTTAATAAAACTGTAATAATGAATAGAGCACTTTCCTGAGTCACTCTCGTGGACTGGTGGACCTGAGGGGGTCATGAGAACCTGTGAATTTGTATACACTTAGAAGTGATCGTGGCCTGGGGACCTCTTAAGCTTTGCAACTGGCATCTAAAGTGAGGGTTGTCTTGTTGGGGACTTTGTCCTCAACCTGTGGGATCTGTGCTACCTCTGGATGGATGATACTGGAGTTGAATTGCAGTACACCCAGATGGAGTTGAAATGAAACACTGTATAATGAACCATCATACTACCCCATTATTTAAAATAATTTCAAAATTGAGGCACCTAGGGGTCTCAGTCAGTTAAGCATCTACCTTTGGGTCGGGTCATGATCCCAGGGTCCTGGAATCAAGCACCACATTGGGATCCTTGCTCAGCCAGGAGTCTGTTTCTCCCTCTCCCTCGTGTACTCTCTCTCTTTCTCTCTCCTAAATCAATAAATAGATCTTTAAAAACAAAATAAAAATCATAATCTTGAGTTTTGCAAGTTGACTGAGCTCAGCTGATTGGGTTCTCACCCAAGATCTCCCATGCGGGTGCAGTGAGAAGGCAGCTGTGGCTTGGGCAGATGGGGTCTGGATGGGGCTGGCTGGGCATTTTTCTCTTTGGCTAGCTTGGGCTTTCTCACAGTGTGGTGATCTCAGGAAAGTCAGACTTCTTGCATCTTGGTTATGTTACAGGATTTCTTTTCTTTGGGTGCCTCTGGTTCTTGGTCACACCACTTCAAAGAATAAAGAGGTAGACCAGATAAAGAGTGATGGGCAGCAAAGCCAAGTTTATTGAGGGATAGTGCAAAGGTCCCAAGGAGTGAGGGGACCCAAGAAGGTTGCCACCAGAGTTTCTATGTCTAGGGGTTTTTATGGGCTTGTTGGTGGGTTGTTTTTATATGATTAACCTTCCAAGTGCCTATCATCCAATCAGGTTTTTGTCATCTATCTACCACATGGGAAAGGGTGGGTGGGGCTCCTTCCATGGTGGTGTAAAATTCATTTAAGGGTGGTTTTCTCTTTGGGCCAAGCCCCGTTTCCCTGCCTACCTTTCTTCCAACTATCCTTCATGGGTTCAGAAAGATATGACATGCCCCCTGGTTTTTCTTCGCTCTCTGACTAGTTTTCTCTAACCTTTTCCAATGCAGTCTTCTTTCCCCTACTATCACTTGAACATCCTGGTCCCCTTTCTTTCTCTACTCATTTACCACTGATGATCATATCTACTCTTATGACTTCAATCACCACCTTCAGACTGGTGATCCCCCAAACCTATAAATACTCTGACTCACATTGTAAGAAACCTTTACAACACCTGTGGTCTGAACAGGCTTTGTGACCTTAGTAGGGCTCCTACCCACCCATGGGCAGAACCATGGGTTTTATCCTAAAACTAGTTGGGCCTTCCATGTTTTGCTTTCCTGAGAGAGCCAACTGTAACACATTTATGACAACTTCTACATTTCCGGAATGACCCAGGTAGTCGAACCCCCAAATGTCCAAAAGATAGCGGAAGGCTGACTAGGTGTATGAACAAGAATGGTTTCCATGAGTCTTTAAAATATCTCCCTGTAGAATATGAATTCAGTGACTTCCAGGTCACTCATTCAACTATAAGAAGTATAGATATGATTGGCATATTTCTATTAACTGCATTTTGTCATAATTTCACTTTTACCGTTAAGAAATGAACCACCTAATTGACCAACTCATGATCCATAGCACCCATTCCTATAAAAAACAATGTCCAGCTGGATCCTCTCTTGCAGAGCATGTGGACTGAGCAGAGTGGACAGAGCATGTGCAGAGCATTATGACTCCATCATAAAAACAAGTTCATAATTGCTCCTGAAAAACATAGTTGAAAATAAAGATCTTAGAGATCTGTTTGTTTAAAAAAAGAAAAAGGAATTGACTACATACATTGTTTCAATAAATCCTAATTTTGTTTTATTTGCATAACAATTTTTGTTAACTTTTTATATTTATACTTGAGTTTTATGTTAGAAAACCTTTTCTGTATCATATATCACTTATTAGATTCAAGGTGTAAGGACTTTTGCTCTGATATGTGTCATCAATGTGGCTCCCTGCTCAGCAGTCAACGGGGAGTCTTCTTCTCCCTCTACCCTGCCCCTCTGTTTGTGATCTCTCCCTTTCTCTCAAATAAGTAAATAAAAAATATTTTTTAAAGATTTTATTTATTTATTTGACAGAGCTCACAAGTAGGTGGAGGGGGGGCTGGGAAGCAGGCTCCCTGCTGAGAAGAGACACCCACCCCTGCCCCTGATGCGGGGCTCAGTCCCAGGATCCTGAGACCATGACCTGAGCCCAAGGCAGAGCCTCAAACCACTGAGCCACCCAGGTGCCCCTAAATAAAATATTTTTTAAAAATACATAAAACACTGTGTTCCATGCTGTGGAGGATATAGAGCCTGAGGAGTTAAGATCAATGAGGGAGACAGGAATCACAGACAATTGACAAGATAGTATACATAGGGGAGAGTGTCAATGAGGAATAGGCTTGTTGTAGCGAGCAGGCAATTAACTATTGCTTTCCACTGGAGGGAAGAAAGGGGTAAGCATTCCAGACAGAAGGAACAGAGCAGAAGCATGGATCAGGAAACTTCCGGCTGTGGCTGGGAATGGTGGGTAAACCCTTTGCTAGGGGACAAGGTATGTACAGATGGGTACCAGGGAAAAAGACTGAATGAAATATTAAAGTGGTTTTATTCAGTGAAAGACGTGAGTCATCAAGGCTTTTGAGCATAATCGGGCTTTGCCCCCAACACTATTCCATGACCGTGTCTCTCAGGGAGACTCACGTCAGTGCTTGATAGCACAGGTGTCTAGACTTGTTCTCACTCTTCCCTGATAGGAAAAGACTCACCTTAACAGAAAAAGCAAAACAAAACAAAACAAAAAATCCTATCCTTGAACTACAGTCCTTTCTGATAACTTTCTCCCTCAATAGGTGTCTGAATGCCCCCTCCTAATATTTTTCTTAAAAACCTTCAACCTATCACCATCAACAAAAATCCACTTTTTAAAAAATGACATGAGATATGTACTTACTAAAGGAAATTTAGAAAATACATGTGACTAAAAATATAAAATTAAAATTCACGCATTAATCAATACCTCAAAAGCAACTATAGTTGAAATGTTGGTACATGTTCTTCTGTTCAATGTATTATGTATTATCTCTGTATGCACAAAATGTTTGATTTATAAAAATGTACACAGCTTATTTTATAATCTTGTTTCTTTGCTTATTAATACTACATGATTACCATTCCATGTCATTAAATATTCTCCTACAACTTCAATCTTTTAGGTCAGATTTATTGAGGTATCATTTACATGCAGTAGAACTTACCCTTTTTAAGTGCTTATTTTGATGATTTTGAAAATTATATACAGTCATGTAAACCCCACAAAACCAAGAAACAGAACATTTCTGTCATCCCCAAATTTCCTTTCCCAGCCCCAGGCCCTGACAACTATAGATCTGATTTCTATTCCTATAGTTTGATCTTTTCCAAAATGTCTTCTGGAATAGAGTCATACAGTACATTGACTTTTATGTTTGTGGCTTCTTTCACTTACAGTTAGGCCTTTGAGATTCTTTTATGCTGTTGAATGCATCACTAGTTCCTATTTATTGTTGAGTAGTATTCCACTGTATGGGTAGAGGACAGATTATTTATCTGTTCACCAGGGGATGGACATTTGAGTTGTTTCTAGTTCTAGGTGATTGTTCATAAAACTTCTACCTATAAACATTCTTGTACAGGTCTTTGTGTGAACCCACATCTTCATTCATTTTAGATAATTCTGAGGAGTGAAGTTATTGAGTCGTTGTATGGTAAGTATATATTTAATTGTGTAAAAAGTTGTCAAATTGTTTTTACCAAGTACTGCTACCATTTTGCATTCCCCCCAGGGAGGTAGGAGGATCTATTTCCTCTGCATCCTCATCAGCATTAAAAAGAATTTTCAGCTATTCTAGTAGGTGAGAAGTGTTATCTTGTTGTGGTTGGATTTTGCATTTACTTGACAACCAATATTTCCTCTGTGATGGAATGCCCAATTCAAATCATTTGCCCATTTTGGGAGTGGGGTGGGTAATTGTTGAATGAAAGTTTATTTTTATAAGTATATGAATATACCCAGAGGAGATCTGGGTTTGGAAGAGCTTAAAGCATACAATTTGAAGGGCCCTATGTAAAGGGCCCTATTTAAAGCTATAAAATTATTCAAATATTCATTATTTGAGGGCCCTAAAGTTTCACTATCATCTTCACTGTAAATCTGACCTAGATAGGGCATACGTTACTCAATGCCCTATTATTATACATTCAAATTCTTAAAAAAAAAAAATTGAAAACCACATTCAGATGAATACCTTACAGCTGAATCTTAACATAGATAAATTTTCATTTCTTCCATATAATTAAAATTTTTTATATTTAAATTGATAAAATTTATTCATTTATTTATTTGTTATTTTAAAAGATTTTATTTGTTTGACAGAGAGAAACAGGAAGAGAGGGAACAAAAGCAGGGGGAGTAGAAGAGGGAGAGGTAGAAGCAGGCTTCCCCCTGAGCGGGCAGCCTGATATGAGGCTCCATCCCAGAACCCTGGGATCATGACCTGAATCAAAGGCAGACGCTTAACAACTGAGCCTCCCAGACACCCCGCAGGGGTAGAATTTAGGGATTCATCAGTTGCATATAATCCCCACTGCTCATTACATCAGTGCCCTCCTTAATGCCCATCACCCAGTTACCCCGTCCCTCATCCACCTCCTCTCCATTAACCCTCAGTTTGCTTCCTATAATTAAAAGTCTTTTGTGGTTTGCCTCCCACTCTGTTTTCAACTTATTTTATTTTTCTTTCCCTTATGTTCATCTGCTTTGTTTCTTGAACTCCATACATGAGTGAAATCATATGATATTTGTCTTTCTCTGACTGACTTATTTTGCTTAGCATAATACCCTTAATTCCATCCATGTCATTGCAAATGACAAGATTTCCTTCTTTTTGATGGCCCAGTAATATTCCATTATATATATATATATATATATACTATACACCACATCTTCTTTATCCATTCGTCTGTCAGCAGACATCTGGACTCTTTCCACAGTTTGGCTGTTGTAGACATTGCTGCTATAAACATTGAGGTGCATGTACCCCTTTGTCCTTTGGACAAATACTTAGTAGTCTAATTGCTGGGTCATAGGGTAGCTCTATTTTTAACTTTTTGAGAAATTCCATATTGTTTTCCAGAGTGGCTGCTCCAGCTTGCACTCCCACCAACAGTGTAAGAGGGTTCCTCTTTCTCCGCATTCTCGCCAACTTTTGTTATTGCCTGATTTGTTAATTATAGTCATTCTGACTGGTGTGAGGTGATATCTCATTGTGGTTTTAATTTATAATTCTCTGATGCCAAGTGATGTGGAGCATTTTTTCTTATGTCTGTTGACCATTTGTATGTATTCTTTGGAGAAATGTCTGTTCATTCTGCCCATTTCTTGACTGGATTTCTTGGTTTTTTGGGTGTTGAGTTTGATAAGTTCTTTATAGATTTTGGATACTAAGCCATTATCTGATATGTCATTTGAAAATATCTTCTCCAATTTCATAGGTTGTCTCCTCTGTATAATTTCAAAGAAGTAGGATAGCTTGATGAAATGGTGTGATCATACTGAAAACTTTTGACATAAAAATTGATATTATTGGGGCGCCTGGGTGGCTCAGTGAGTTAAGCCGCTGCCTTCAGCTCGGGTCATGATCTCGGAGTCCTGCGATCGAGTCCCGCATCGGGCTCTCTGCTCAGCAGGAAGCCTGCTTCCCTCTCTCTCTGCCTGCCTCTCTGTCTACTGTGATCTCTCTCTGTCAAATAAATAAATAAAATCTTAAAAAAAATTGATATTATTTATACTTCTAATTATATGAACATCCCCTCTACCAATTCTGGTTGGATCTTTGCTTTTGCTGTTTAATGATTCCTTTCCCCATTTAACTGTGATCAAGTGCCTCCTCTGTATTAACAAAAATGTTACGTCAGTAAAGATCTTGTTTCTCAAATCTAGCCAGTTCTTTTCACTTTTTATTTCCTTGTATCTTCTTGATTTCTCTGTGTCATTTAACATTGTTGACCATTTCAGCATTTTTTTTTTTTTTTTTTTTTTTTTTTTTTTTTTTTTTTTTTTTTTTTTTTTTTTTTTTTTTTTTTTTTTAGTCTTCTGTGGCACCATTCCTACAGTTCTCCTGGCATCTCTGTGGCCAGCTGTCTCATCCTTCTCTGCCTTGGATCCTATTTGCTCTTCCTGGCTCTTTGTGTTGTTGCCCATGAGGGTTCTTTCCCTGACTCCCTTCCCTGTCCTTCCCTTCCCTTCCCACCTGTGAAGGTTAGTGAGAAACTTTTCACCTTGCTTGTTCCTTAGGCAACTGATATCACCATTTCTCCTCTAATATCTTCAGTTCTTCTTTCAGTGAAAGATAACAACATCTATCCATTCCTTCAAAGAAGAGAGCTGGGTGCCTTACCGATCCCCTTCCTCCCACTTCTCCACTACCTTACCATCGTTCACATCTTCTCTACCTTCTCACCTGACTGCCAGCTCCATGATCTCGACCACTACATCCTCTGGAGCCTCAGTAGTTGGAATCAATTCCACCCATTGTCTCTCCCCCCGCCCCAACCCCCCCGCCCCACCCAACTGATCTAACCTCCACTACTTTCCAGATCCATTTTCTGAGATGCAAAGCTGATGATGATTAGTCTCTTTAATTTCTTCTACTACCCCTACAAAGTAAAGTCTAAATTTTCAGGATGATATAAAAGCCCTCCCTGTGTATTGCCACTCTACTTTAATGCAATACCTCCTTTTGAAGATAGGCTTGAGTGTTACTCAGCTGTTTGTAGCTACATGGGTACATTGGGTTGGGTTTTTGTTTTTGTTTTTAGTATTTATGGTATGTTTAACTAATATATTCCCAGGTAAACGAAATTTTTCCCAGTCTTACTTTGATCCTAGCACCTGAAATATTTTATTTCATTTATTTACATGTGCAGCACATGTAAATAAATGGCAAATAATTTCTTACCATATTGGGAACTAATTTTTCAATTTTATATTCTGAGTACCCAGCCTAGAGCCTGGAGTATAGTATGGAGGTATGTTTGTGCTTGTTGAATAAATAAACAAATGCATTAATTATGGTAAAGAGAACATTGCTCTACATAGGGTCTGAGGATCTGTTGTACAACATGGTGGCTGCAATTGATAGCACCGTATTGTTTAATTGGAATTTGCTAAGAAAGTAGAACTCAATGTTCTTACACACACAAATATATATATACATATATATATATATATATATATATATATATACTCAGATATATTGTGATGGATATATTAACTAGATGGGCAGAATCTTTTCACAATGGATACTCTATCAAATCATCACGATGTACACTTCAAATATCTTACAACTTTATTTGTTATTTATGCCTCAATAAAGCTGGAGGGAGGGGTGCCTGGGTGGCTTAGTGGGTTAAGCCTCTGCCTTCGGCTCAGGTCATGATCCCAGGGTCCTGGGATCCAGCACCGCATCTGGCTCTCCGCTCAGCAGGGAGCCTATTTCTTCCTCTCTCTCTGCCTGCCTCTCTGCCTACTTGTGATCTCTGTCTGTCAAATAAATAAATAAAATCTTAAAAAAAAAAAGCTGGAGAGAAAAAAGAACATTGTTTGAGGAGTTCAATTACATGAGTTTACTGGCTCAACCACTTATTTATTAATTTACCTTGGACAAGTCACATTAACCATCTTGGAGTACAGGCAGCTTCGGGATTTGCTAAGAAGAAATGGTAAAAATAACAACTGATGACAGATTGGCATGCAGATCATACTGGGACTGTCATGAGCGCCTCTAAAAATTATTTGCTACCAATACACACTTTATTTATTTATTTTAAGATTTTATGTTTATTGTCATTTATCTATTGTTATTTATTTATTTATTTATTTATTTATCAGAGAGAGAGACTACAAGCAGGGGGAACAGCAGACAGAGGAGGAAACAGAGTCCCTGCTGAGCAGGGAGCCTGATGCAGGACTTGATTCCAGGACCTTGTGATTATGACCTGAGCCAAAAGCAGATGCTTAACCAGTTGAGTCACCCAGGCATCCCCCATACTCTCATTTTAGTACCAATAATCCATCTTGTGCTGATGTCAAAAGGTTTGAAGTCCTAAAAGAATGGAGGGGAAGAGCATCAGCCTGAAAAAGTAACACAGATCTTCTTCATCAGTCCAGACAGCATGAAAGGAGAAACTGTGGGTTAACAGGAGTCAGGGGGTAGTGTCCAGTCGGTAATGATGCTGCCGTGTGCCTCTACACCACACAATTTGGCAACTGAGACAGAATGAACTCCCTTTGCCTCCCACACATGCTACATGAGAACCAGGCTGTCCCATTACTGACATTTAATCAGAAACCCTGGGTGGCAGTTGCATTTTTTGAACCTATCCTGGGCTTTAAGGAAGAATCCTGCACACAAGTTGCCTTTTACTAATGTAAAAAAGTCAAGAAAAGAAAAAGCAGGGTTCTTTTTTTTTTAAGAGATCATTTATTTTGAGAGAGAGAGAGAGAGAGAGAGAACATGAGCACAAGCAGGAAGGTCAGAGGAAGAGGGAATCTCAAGCAGATTCCATGCTGAAGGGTTCGATCCCACAGCCCTGAGATCAAGACCTGCGCTGAAACCACGAGTTGGATGCTTGGCCAACTGTGCCACGAAGGCACCCCAGGAAAAGGAGGATTCTTAACTAATCTTGTTTTAATTCCTTTTCCTTGATAGTACGATTTCTCTGAAAGGTTAAAACACATGTTCTTCTTGAAGCATGGGTCAGAATGCTCCTTTCCTTCCAGAGGTCCCCAATTGTAGACTTAGTACCAGAATAACACCAACGTAACAACAATGATGACAGCAGAATGGTACTGGCAGCCCCTCTTTGGTGGACAGATACTGGTTTCCGGGCTCTATGCTAGCCATTTGTCTGACATTGCCTCACTGAATATCCGTGATAACCCTATGTGATCGGTACTCTTGTTATGTCCACTTTACCAATGGGTAAATAACCTCAGATTAAGGAAATATCTAAAGCCACAGAACTGGTAAGTGGCAGAGCTGAGAATTGACTGTAGGTCTGCCTGACTCCAAATTCCTCTGAACTACAGAGTCTTCTCTACTTTTGAACTATCCTGATTCTACAGCATACTCAAAAATTGATATTAAGGATTTTCCATTCCTTGAATTTAAACCTTTGAATTGATTGAGCAAAGTTATATGCATAGTCATGGATAATTAGAAGAGAATTTAGGACAACTTGAAACTAATTGATTGAGCAAAGTTATATGCATAGTCATGGATAATTAGAAGAGAATTTAGGACAACTTGAAAATAAAGATCTTAGGATTTTTCTTTTCTCTTTCTTTCTTTTTATTATTTTATTTGACAGTAAGAGAGCACATGCAGGGGGAGCAGCAGAGGGAAAGGAGAAGCAGGTTCCTTGCTCAGCATGAGACTCGATCCCAGGCCTCTAGGACCATGACCTGAGCCCAAGGCAGATGTTAACCGACTGAGCCACCCAGATCCCTGATCCTAGGTTTTTTCTGATTAAAGAAAAAGAAGAACAAAACCCAAACCAACCAATCAAACAAAAATCTTCTGATATTAGAAACTTTGTCTTTAACATAAATGCATTCTGAATATTGGCAAAGTCACAGGTTTACAGATTTGTAAGTCACGTAGTGAATCATTTTTTCCCTCTAATGTGCATTCCAGTCCCAAACACGTCCTCAGTTAGAGATTCATGCATGAACTCCGAAAGTCTTCATAATAATCCACTATATGTCTTTGCCTGCTCGTCAACTAAATACTTTCCCCACTTATGGTTCTGACCATACCCTGCTTCAAATATATTATATTTCCAATGATAATGTTGTTCATTCCCTACTCATACAAGTTCAATTTTTCTGAGTCCTGTCTCCTACCAGCTGCCTCTATTAAAATTTTTTCTTGTGATTAATAATCTTTCACTGTTCACTGTTGTGATTCATAGGTAATGACAAGTCTGGAAGGTGAAGGAAAGACATTCTTATTTTTTACCTTGGTGTGGCTGTTCCAACACTGACTTATGGTATCATCCCTTTCACCTTCACCCCCATACTGTGATGCTATCTGATCATCTTCTCTTGAAATCAAAAGGTCTGTGAGTTACAGAAAAATATTGAGCTCATTTTATGTGGAAACACTGCATTGGTTTTGGTAGAGACATTGCAGCTAAAAGGACTTGGCGGGACGCGCACACCCTAAGGGCCAGCTCTTACCTCCAAGTGGCAGACACTCTTGACTCATCTTTATCTCCTTGAAATTGCTAGCCACGTTCCAGACTGCTGCCATCCCTGACTGACTCAGAATTTGCACAGAATACAACCACAAAAATCGTCCCCAAGCAGAGCCCAGCTAGCACTTGGAGCCAAGAGGATACTTGGAACCAAGAGAATAAAACTTTCTTCTAGTCAACTTTGTAATTTTAACTAGTCATTCTTACTTATAGATGCTAACGTTTATGACATGATGATTCAATTTGTGGGGCCTGGGACAAAGCTGTGTCACACAACACGCTCCCCCTCCACACCGCCTTCCCCCTTCCCCCACCCCACCAACTGCTTGTGTGTCCCTGTGCTTGCTGCTCTAGTCCCCTTTCAGGAAGAAGGGATATTGTGCTGTCCTGGGCCAGCCCTGTGCTGTTCAGCCCCTTCAGGAACCTCCCCAGCTGAGAATTGCCTTCCCTAATAGCTTGTTCTTTGCTGGGGCGGTATGGATCTGGTGACTGCTGGATAGCAGGGCATGAGGGCACGTTTTATCAGCCCTCCTTGAGACTACTCTGAAGGGCCACTTTGATTCCAGACCTCTTCATGGTCCCCAAGGGCCAGCTCCCAGACAGTCCCAGGTGAAAAGGCTCCTGTTAGCTGCGAGCAGTTTTCTGGAGAAGGCTGTGGCCAAGCACAGCAGCTGGGGATGGAAGGCACTGGAAGACGCACCAGGCTGGTGAAGGGCTGGGGGTGGGGTGTGGTGGTGGTGGGTGTCAACACTGTCTCCAAGGGCAAACAACAACCCACTAATGTCCCTAATCAACACATAGGGAGAACCTGAATAACTGTTTCTTAAAGGGTCCCTGGCGAGGCGAGGTAGCAACATAGGACAAGCAGAATTCAGTAAAAGAACTATTAAATGTCAAGACAGCGTGACAAAGTGTAAATCTCAGTGGAAGCTGAATCTGGCTCAGGGACATAATTTAGACTATCTAAGAAGTGGATAGACTGCTTACTTTTTTTTTTCTTTTAAGATTTTATTTATTTATGGGACAGAGAGAGAGACAGCGGGAGGAGGAACACAAGCAGGGGGAGTGGGAGAGAGAGAAGCAGGCTTCCCACTGAGCAGGAATCCAGATGCGGGACTCGATCCCAGGACCCTGGGACCATGACCTGAACTGAAGGCAGACACTTAACGACTTAGCCACTCAGGCACCCCTGGACCACTTACTTTTTATAGAAAATTCCTTGGACAGGAAATCTTTAACATCTAAGCTTTTTTTCTTTCTTTCTTTTTTTTTTTTTTTAAAACAAAAGTCTTTTTTTAAATAATTTTTATTTATTTGACACAGAGAGAGAGAGAGCACAAGCAGGTAGAATAACAGAGAGAGGGAGAAGCAGGCTCCCCACTGAGCAAGGATCCCGATATGGGGCTCAATCCCAGGTCCCTGGGATCATGATCTGAGCGCAAGGCAGTCGCTTAACCAACTGAGCCACCCAGGCACCCCACATCTAAGCTTTAATATGAAGTCATCTGCTAAGGGTTTGTCCAGAACTTCAACAACACATATTTAACAATGCAGACTAGAATAAATCCACAGGCCCCCAAAATAAAGCCAAAGTACTTATTTATTCATGATGTCATGTCCTTTGTGCCAGGCGTGAGTCTTAAGTGTTGTACAAATATTAATTCATTCAATTATCTTTGGTGGTGGATTTGATTACTGTTCCTATTCTATAAGTGAGGAAATTGAGGCACAGAGTTGAATAGCTCAAAGCACATGGTTAAGAAACGGTTTAGGCCCTTTACTAAGTAAGGTAAAATCTAATTATGACTGTTAAGATGCTTAATTAGGAGTAAAGCCAATTAAACTTGGCATTGCCAGCTCAATTTCAAACTGATCCGTCAAGACTCTGTTGAGGCACTCAGAGACTTCAAGGAATCCTGAAGCCATAGTCTGCAGCTGATGGAACCGTGTCAGCTGCTTAACATAGCTTGTTCATCTCTGTGACTTTAACAATTTTTGCCTTTAATGTTACGGGCAACTCTCAATTAAGTCAGTAATGGGAGGTCATAGATAAACCGAAATTATAATTAGAACAAATTTACAGGAAATCTGTTTCAAGTCCCAGAGCCATATGACAGTCTAATGAAAGTTCTAGATTTCCTTCCCTGCAAAGTGCACCTAAAGATATAAAAAATTCTTTTCCATACAGCTTCAGGGAGCTCATAGATTCTTTGAAACCTCTGGGGTTTTTGAAAGAATCTTTTAGAAATTGCACTATTCGCCTTGTTGGTGACATCAAGGACTTCTGGGACAAGGCAGGATAGTGACTTTTCCCCTTTGCAGTGGTCCCGGGAAACTTGCATGTGTGCATGGTGAACTTGAGATGTATTGAGCTGATGGGGCTCTCTGGGATCGTATGTGGTAATTGGTCCTCTGAGTTTCATTCTCAGGGAGAGTAGTTATGTATCCGCCTATACATTCTTGCTTAGGCATCTTGGTGGCAGGGACCAAGCTTGCTTATCTTTATAGAATCCATTAGAGCTCAGGGCGCCTGGGTGTCTCAGTGGGTTAAGCATCTGCCTTCTGCTCAGGTCCTGATCTCAGGATCAATCCTGGGATTGAGCCCTGCAGGCTCTCTGCTCAGCAGGGAACCTGCTTCCCCCTCTCTCTGCCTACTTGTGATCTCTCTTTCTTTGTCAAAAAAAAAAAAAAAAAATCCATTAGAGCTCATCAGTACCTCAAGAGTAGGAGATCAGAATGAAAACATGAATATTTTAATGCAGAAGTTTTGAAATGGGGGAACATCTGTATGCATCAAAATGTGAGTATGACTTTTTTTTTTTTTTAGCAAGTAACATTTGGAACAAATATCACTGACTTTCATGCTCTCATTCTACCTCCAGGGAGCAGATATCCATTAGGTACAATTCTTGGCAATAAAGACACTCTAGAAGTTAAAGCTTGATATCTACCAAAATAACCACATCAAAATTCACAGAAAACTGTGTATTCTTTATATACGGAATTGACTCACGGGCTATAGGCACTGTATGGGTTCTGTTTATTTAGATGTTCTAGTTTCCATAATCACCTGCCCAAGTTAAGGTAGACTTAGTACCTCCGATTTCCCACTCTGCAGGTGTAACCTAGCCCTGGTGGTCATGAAGTAGTTAAACAACACAGTGGTGGTCGGTTGAGATTTAGTTTTCATTGGAGGAGGTATTTACAAGTGTAAGATAGTGTTACTACCACTGTAAATGTTATTGAAAATGTACTGAGGGGGTGCCTGGGTGGCTCAGTGGGTTAAGCCGCTGCCTTCAGCTCAGGTCATGATCTCAGGGTCCTGGGATCCAGCCCTGAATCAGGCTCTCTGCTCTGCAAGGAGTCTGCTTCTCTCTCTCTCTGTCTGCCTCTCTGCCTGCTTGTGATCTCTCTCTCTGTCAAAAAAATAAATAAAAAAAGAAAAAAGAAAATGTACTAGGAACCAAGTATTTACATCATCATCTCATTCAGCTTTACCAATAAGACCCTGAGATAGGATGTTGACTTTTTGACTTTATTTGAAACTTTCAATTTTCTGAAGTGGTCATATGATTTTATAGTCTCATCAACAATGTGTGGTAGTTCCAATTCTTCGGCATCCTAGCTAACCCTTGGCATTATCAGTCCTTTTAATTTCAGCCTTTCTGGTAAGTGTATAATAATTTCTGATGGCAACTTAATTTGCATTTCCCTATGACTAATGTTGCTGAGCACCTTTCTCTATGTTTATTGGTCATTCAGATATCTTCTTTTGGCAAGGTACATCATAGACTTTTTTATGCATGATCTTATTGATTGATTTCTTTTTATGGATTTGCAGGAGTTCTTTATATAGCATATCTTCTGGATATGAGTCTATACATGTGTGTATATATAAAAATATTTTTTCCCCTAAGTGGCTTATCATTTCATTTTCCTCATGGCATCTCTTGATAAGACGTTTTAAATTTTATTGAAATCCAAAGCAGAACTTTATCCTTTCTTCTGGCTGAATAATACATTCATTGTATGACTGGGGCACATTTTATTTACTGATTCACCGGATGGCAGACAGTTGGATTGCTTCTGCTTTGGGGCCACAATGAGTAATACTGCTAGGAACGGTCATGTATTAGTTTTTGTGCAAACACATGTTGTCAGTTATCTTGGATCTATATCTAGGAATGGAACTACTGGGTCATATTGCTGACTTCATGTTTAACTTTTTGAGGAATTGCCAAAATAGCTGCACCATCTTAAATTTTCACCAGCAATTTCTCCACATGCTTTGCAACACTTGTAATTATCTAGTTATCTGTCATTTTGATTAATAGACATCCTAATGGGAGTTAAGTAGTATCTCATTGTGGTTTTGATTTACATTTCCCTAATAACTAATGATGTTGAATATCTTTTAGTATGTTTGTTAGCCTCTGTATATCTCCTCTGGAGAAATGTCTGTTTCGGTCATTTGCTCATATTTTAGTCAGATTGTTTGTCTTTTTTATTGTCAAGCTATAAGAGTTCTGTATACAAACCTGATACTAGTCTCTGATGGGATATATAATTTGCAAATATTTTCTCCCATGCTGGAGGCTGTCTTTTCACATTAATGAAAAGTGAAAAAGACTATCTTAGTTTGAGGTTTTTCCAGATTCTAATCCAACACAGCTTCACGTGAGATCATCGAAGTTTAGCTAGGGTCTCCCTGTCCCAGCAGCACCCCCCCACTGTCCCTCGCAGGTTCATCTGTGTGTGGACCAGACGAACACCCCCAACAATGAAAGCAGCTCACGCTGCTCACCTAGAAATGCTCACCCTACCCTGGAATGGAATTATTTTATACCTTGTTGTATGCACAGCTCTTCAGTAGTTTTAATGAAACAAATATGTCAGGTTTTTGGCTTTAAAAAAAAAAAATCTCCTCTTTCTCCTGGTGGCCTTTCCCCACTTTTCTTCTAGCTTTAACTGGGAGCCTGATGTGGGACTCCATCTCAGGACTCTGGGATCCTGACCTGAGCCGAAGGCAGATGCTTAACGACCGAGCCTCCCAGGCACCCCTGGACCGCTTACTTTTTAGAGAAGCTTGCTTGGACATGAAATCTTAACATCTAAGCTTTTTTTTTTTTTTTTTTAACAGATGTCTTTTTAAAAATAACTTTTATTTATTTATTTGGCAGAGAGAGAGAGAGAGAGCACAAACAGGTGGAATAGCAAGTAGAGGGAGAGGGAGAAACAGGTTCCTGGCTGAGCAAGGAGCCCGATGTAGGGCACCATCCCAGGACCCTGGGGTCATGACCTGAGCCAAAGGTAGCTACTTAACTCCTGAGCCATCCAGGCGCTCCTATTTGATATGTTTTTTTTGTTTGTTTGTTTTTTTAAATACTAACAACATCTCCAGAGTCTTTCTTATTTTAGTGGCAGATTTAAGACTTGGACCAAATCTGTCTGATTGCAAATCAGTGTTGAAGTATGCTGCACCCATAAAAGAAAGGATCTTTTTTTTCTTAGTTTTTAAAATTTTAATTTAATTAATTAGCTTTTAAAGAGCTATTAGTTTCAGAGGTACAGGTCTGTGATTCATTAGTGTTATATAATGCCCAGAACTCACTACATTGCACATCCTCCTTAATGTCCATCGCCCAGTAACCCCATCCCCGTCCCCTCCAGCAACCCTCAGTTTTTTCCTACGATTAAGAGTCTCTTATGGTTTGTCTCCCTCTCTGGTTTCATCTTGTTTTATTTTCCCCTCTCTTCCCTTGTGATCCTCTGTTTCGTAGAGGAAAGGATTTCTGCATACTCAGAACAGACTTGGGCTATATGCAATATGAAAAAATCCTTTACTTCATTTCCTTAAAGAGTAGGGTATCTTGGAGCCACTCTCACACCAGCTACATAAAGTGTTTGCAAATGAGACTTATAGATCGAGGGGCTTTCTTCGGATGCTCTTACTCCAGTGAAGTTTCGGGTTCAGCACCTGTTGCCTGGAACAAACTTGTGCAACGATAATAGAGCCGAAATAGACTAAAGTGGAACTCAGGTGTAAATCAGAGGGTGAAACATCGGGCTGGGAAGGAAAGTGATCTGGCCCCATATTAGAACAGACTCTTGTGTAACCACTCCGGGTAAAGAAATTACTCCTCTTTGTCACTTGCATTTTCTCTGTGTGTGTATATTTAACTGTTTAATAGTGTTTCACACATTCATTTAGCCACTTCACAAATGGCAGATCTCACGCCTGGTATGTGCCAGTTGTTGCTAGCTGCTGACTGCATGGTGGTGGATAAGATAGTCCTGGGAAGGTCTTCGTGAACCTTATCATAGATACGCCTCATTCATAGGGAATTTTTCCACTTTTCGTAGTTAGACCTTTCTTTAGAAACCCCAGATTGCCCAGGTGTTATCTTCCTAGCCAGACTGTGAACAATTTGAGGGTAGGTATCCTATAGTTTTCATCATTGTAAGCAGAGTCTAGAACATGTGGTGCTCATGGTAGGTTCTCAAGATGTGTTTGTTGATGTGACTCAATCTCTGTTGGTATGATTTAGGAGGGTCACCTAAACTGGCTACACCTGATGGTGACAGCAAGCAAAACATACAACATGTTTCTTATGAAGCAGGTGCACCAACTGCTTATGGGTTAGGAGGTATCCTGTTATATGAGTCGCCTAGAGGCACCAGCATTGCTGTGTCTCCTCCATGGGATGTCACTTATGTCATTGTTTATGCAAATGCAATGCACAACTTGTTGGTTGTATTCTTTTTTTTTTTTTTAAGATTTTATTTATTTATTTGACAGAGAGAAAGAGATCACAAGTAGGTAGAGAGGTGGGCAGAGAGAGTAGGGGAAGCAGGCTCCCTGCTGAGCAGAGAACCTGATGCAGGGCTCAATCCCAGGACCCTGAGAACGTGACCTGAGCCGAAGGCAGAGGTTTAACCCACTGAGCCACTCAGGTGCCCCTGTTGGCTGTATTCTGAATTACCTGTTCCTACCCAAGCCAAGTGATCTCCACTGGCAACGGCTAATCTTTGCCTTTGACTCTCTTTTTATTCCCTATGACAATTATTCAAAACTTTCTTCTGCATAAGCTCCTGTCCTTCTTTTTCTTCCATGCTTTATCAACATAGTATCTGGTGTATCATGAAGAATTGGCTTTAGCCAAAGAGAGTTTGGGCCTTTACCCTCAGCTACTGGAAGATGATCTCTAGACCCCAAGATGGTCATACCTGATTGGAGTGTCTTTGTTTTCCTGGGGCTTAGGCCACCAGAGGGTCAATAGTATGATTTAGTTGGGGTGTCAGGCCATGGCATATCAGTTTTGTCTCTAAAGAGGACTGGGGACTAAAGTTAATAGCTTGACCACTAAGAAGCACTGGACTAAAGATCAACCACGTGGGCAGTATGTGAGGGAGCCCCCCCAAAACTGGACACCAATGACTTGGGTGAACTTCGCTGGGGGGTGGTCCTCTGCACATGCTCACATGTGCGCTGGCAGTGCAACCTGCCCATGCCTCAATGGGAAGAGGACAGCTCAAGTTCCATGTTTGACGTGTATCATGAACACAGCACGCAAACTGTCCATTACAGAAAATGCAGGGAGGGGCGCCAGGGTGGCTCAGTGGGTTAAGGCCTCTTCCTTTGGCTTGGGTCATGATCCCAGGGTCTTGGGATCGAGCCCCACATCGGGTTCCCTGCTCAGTGGTGGGCCTGCTTCCTCCTTTCTCTCTCTGCCTGCCTCTCTGCCTACTTGTGGTCTCTGTCTCTCAAATAAATAAAATCTTTAAAAAAAAAAAAAAAGAAAGAAAGAAAATGAAGGGAGCAGTAGTAACTTCCTGGGCCTCCCTATAACATTTGATACTATCGACTAGGCCCTGGTTCTTTTTTTTTTCCTAGGTCTTCTCCTATTTTTCTGTTTCTTTTCATTACCTTTGCCTGCTCCTTTCTCTTTGCCCTTAAACCTTGGTGTTTTCTAGCACCTGAGCTCCAAACTCTTCTCTCCTTCTTCTCTGCCCTTTTGGGACAGGTCTACTTCACTGTTATAGCTGTAACAACCACCTACATATCAGTGATTCTACCACATCTGTTATCTCTCAATTAGGCTGTACTCCTGAGCTCTAGATGGAGATCATCTACTTCCTTCAGGACACACGTCACATTAGTGAAATGGAACGTCATGCCTTTCCCCTCAAAACACTTCTCCCTTCTGTGTTTCTGACCTTGATGGAGACATATAATGGCATCATCTACCCAGCTCCCTATGCCAGAGTCCTGGCTGTCCTCCTAATTCCTCTCTCCTGCCCCATCTCCTCACCAAGTCTTTTGAGTCCTCTGTGTTGTGGACACCTGTCATTCCAGCCTCTGACTCCCATTCCTGTTTGCAGGGGATTCTGCCATCATTGGAGATTTGGTAGAGTCAAAACTGGGCCCGCCACTTTGGAAGCCATGTTCTTGCTCTCTCCAACCCTGGAAGCTGTGTGGTGCAGAGTGGTGTGCACTGCCAACTAGATGTTCTTTGGCATTTCAAATCTGGTTTCTCATTTCACTCTTGTGCCTCAGTTTCTTTTCCATAAACTTATCCTTTAAAAATATGTCAGGTCAGGGGTGCCTGGGTGGCTCAGTGGGTTAAAGCCTCTGCCTTCGGCTCAGGTCATGATCCTGGGGTCCTAGGATTGAGCCCCACACCGGGCTTTCTGCTTGGCAGGGAGCCTGTTTCCCTCTCTCTCTGCCTGCCTCTCTGCCTACTTGTGATCTCTGTCTGTCCAATAAATAAATAAAAGCTTAAAAAAATGTCAGGTCATATCATTCTCAGCTCAAAGTCTTCTAATGACTTTTCATCATATTTAATATAAAATTCAAGGTCTTTATTGTGACCTACAAGGTCCTACATCATCAACCACTGGCTAACATTCCCTGTTCACTGCCTGTCCCTCTTCTTGTGCCTCCTGTTCCAGCCTCCTCCTTGTTCTGCAAGTTGCCAAGCACATTCTACACTCAGTGACTTTGCACTTGTCATTCCTTTTGCCTGCACAGATTTGTGCATGGTTCACCCTCTTACTTAATGTGTCTTTATTTAAGTGTTTGCAGAGACGTTTCCTCTGACCATCCCATCTAAAATAGTCACCCCTCTCTCTACTTTATTTTTCTTGTGGCACTTCCCACCATCTGCTGTTACATTGTTTACCTATTTGTTTATTGGTCTGTTTTCTACCTCCTCCCCCAGAATGTAATGCTACAGAGCTCCCCAGCTCCTTTCACCATTTGGGGATGCAGAAAGAATTCTGCAACCAAGAAAGGAACGGACCACGCTGGCACCCAAATCCTGGACTTCCCATTTCCAGAACTGCAAGAGAAGAATTTCCATTGTTACCATTTTCTATTACCCAATCTGTGGTATTTAGTTATAGCACCCTAATAGGCTAAGACATCTGATAACCAAAATTATGCAACACATTTCTATGTCCCCATGGAGGGAAGGTACACTGTGGCCCTGAATTGAAAATCAGCATTAGAGGAAGTGAGAGGGCCTATGGGAGGGAGGTAAGTAGAGAGTCAGATGCTCATATTTCCATCATGGCCTGCAAGATGCTGTGTTTCAGCTATTCATTCCACCTCGGTCTCCTTTTACTAACCTGTGAGCTCTCTGAAGAGATTTGTCCAAATGTATGAGCCCATCTGAATACATGAACATGTATGTATGTATGTATGTGTGTGTCTTTATATTTATATCTTTCCCCTATTGTACTGCCCAGCCTCCACAGCCATATTCTTTTCTGACCTACCCACCTCTGACCCACCTGGTGTCACCCAGGCAGGTAGAGTGAGCCAAAGCTGGGACTCTTGACATCACACATGCTGACCATTGTGTGACTGCCTGGCCCAGCCCTGAACCAGAATCTTCTCCTGTTACTATAGGTAAGATTATCTCCATTGTATAAATAAAGAAATTGACACTCGTATTCTTCATTGAATGGTAACCAATCAATAACCATCTTACAAAGCTCTATGCTCAGACTTAGGTCGTGATTTTATTTTATTTTTTTAAGATTTTATTTATTTATTTGAGATAGAGTGAATGAGAGAGCATGAGCGGGGAAGAGGCAAAGGGAGAAGGAGAAGCAGGCTCTCCACTGAGCAGGGAGCTGGACACCCGGCTCGAGCCCAGGACCCTAGGATCATGACCTGAGTTGAAGGTGCATACTTAGCCCACTGAGCCACCGAGGTGGGTTATGATTTTAAAGCGAAGACTCCCCAGGTAGTAGGACAGTGTCATTGCTGCAGGTCAGATGACTGCTGGACCCGCAGCGGCCCCCTCCCTCCACACTGAGGGACATGCCCCGTGAAGAGCAGCAGCCGGCTGTGCTGACCGTGCCTGCGATCGTTACCATGAACTCTGCTGCTTTGCCTCAAAGTGATCTTCTGGGACCGACTGAACTGATGATGATTAGAGACCCAGCTGGGACCAGAAACAAATATTCCCTTCTTCCGGCCACTAGGGTTCTGCTACATTGGTGTCCTCTTGACGTCAAACAGCCCTATCTGTAGGACCTCAAGTCTTCATAACCTTCGTTAGTCAAGCACCCCAAAAGGATCCATGGAGCACAGAAGGATCCATGGAGCACAGAAGACAATCCCAGCAAACTTTTTCCTGGGGTGCTTTACTGCACATTGGGACTTTTGTCCCCACACTCTTCTACTTTGGTGATTTGGGCTAGAACACATATGAACTCTTTTTGTTTAAGGCTTAGAGAAATTGAGGGACCTTTGGCCTATTTCTCCTAGCCTAGACCCACACGCTATTTTTTGTCCTCTGATTGAAGCATAAAAATATGAATTCTTATTTCTCAGCCCTGGAGCAGAGCTACCCTCTTTCCCCACAGCAATGTTTTTCAAACTTTGGATCATGACCTATTAGGGAGTTGTAAAATCAATTTGTTGGAGTTGACCAATATTTAAAAAAAAAATGAATAGAATAGAATAGAACAGAGTTGTAGTAGTAAATTACTATTCCATGAAATCCTTTTTCAGTGATGTCCATGCGTATGAATACATTGTGGGAGTGTGTGTAAGTGTACCCCAGATCAGTTTCAAATGTATTTCCTTATGAAAACACTAATTCTGTTTATTGCAGCATTAATTACAATAGCCAAACTAGGGAAGCAGCCCAAATGTCCATCAATAGACGGATGAAGAAGATGTGGCCTATATACACAATGGAATATTACTCAGCCATAGAAAAGAAGGCAATCTTGCCATTTTCAACAACATGGATGGATCCAGAGACTATAGCGCTAAGTGAAATAAGTTAGAGAAAGGCAAACACTGTGTGATTTCACTCCTGTGTGAAATTTAAGAACCAAAATGAATAAAGATGAAAAGAGAGACGGGTGCCTGGGTGGCTCAGTAGGTTAAAGCCTCTGCCTTCGGCTCAGGTCATGATTCCAGGGTCCTGGGATCGAGCCCTGCATCGGGCTGTCTGCTTGGCAGGGAGCCTGCTTTCCTTCCTCTCTCTCTCTGCCTGCCTGCCTACTTGTAATCTCTGTCTGTCAAATAAATAAAATCTTAAAAAACAAACAAACAGATAGACAAATTAAAAAACAGACTCATAATTATAGAAAAGAAACTGGTAGTTACCAGAGAGGAGGTGGGGGGATGGTAACACAGGTGAAGGGGATTCGGATTACATTTATCATGATGAGTGAGCACTGAGCACTCACCTGACCTGAGCTGCGGTCACCTGACCTGCAGCAATGACACTCTCCTACTACCTGGGGAGCCTTTGCTTTAAAATCATGACCCACCTTGGTGGCTCAGTGGGTTAAGCGCCTGCCTTTAGCTCAGGTCATTATCTCCCTGCTCAGTGGAGAGCCTGCTTCTCCCTCCCCCTCCGCCCCTCCCCCTGCTCATGCTCTCTCGCTCACTCTCTCTCTGTCTCAAATAAATAAAACCTTAAAAAATGAAACTGCTGAATCACTATGTTGTACCCCTGCAACTAATATCACACTGTATATTAACGATACTGGAGTTAAAATTTTTAAAATAAAAATATATTTCATATTACATTTTGAGGTAAAAGAAACAGGGGTTCTTCACTTGCAGGTGATCATTATGATTTGGCCAAATGTGTCAGAATGATATGCCATCAAAGACATACCAGAGTCTCTGGAGGAAGGGGTCAGGTGTGTGTGTTTTTTAAGTTCCTCAACTGATTATGATACACCACCCTTGCTCCTTCCCACCCCCACCCCCACACTCTCACGCACACGGACACACGCAGTCTCCCCCATTGCTGAGAACCACCCTGTTGTGTTCGTCTGGCTATTCCCCCCATGTCTGAGACAGCGCCTGGCCCTCAGATGTTCCTCAATAAATTGAGACTCATCAAATGGCAAAGAAAGCTTGGAAGAGGACAAAGGGGAAACCGTGTCGTTTTCTTCCACCAAGCCTGGCAAACACGTGGTACTTGAGGAATGCCAATGGGTGTGATCACGATGAGTTCTGGAAAACACCAAGACAGCCGTGAGAAGCTGTATGAATAGAGCGTACAGGTGCGACGAACAGCCATTGCACAGGGCTGGCCCTCAGCACCACAGAAGAAAGCTTTCCTTCCCCCTCAGTGCACTGCAACAAACCAATCCAAACGAGGAAACCTCAGAGAAGGAGTGGCTGTCATCTCCCTAAGTAACAGAGCCTATCTCCTCTTAACCTCCATGACCCTCGAAAACCAGTAAATTCCTTCTTTTATCTATCCTAAATCCTTTATATTACCCTCTAAGCCAATTTTCTGTTGTACTGTATTCAATGGGAATTGAAAACAGCTGGTCACCATCTGCTGTAGATTAATTCTTCATGTACTTGAAGCCTATAATTAGGTCATTCCTCAGCCTTCTCTTCTCCAGGCTAAATATCTTATTTCCTTTAGCCCTTCCCCAAAGGTTTTATTTTCCAATTATTTAATTGTCTTCCTAGCGTTACTCTCAACACCAGGCTCTCTGTTACTCATACACCTCAAGTCGAGGAAGTGGATCTGTGTGAAGGGTTGTGGGTTAAGGTCACCCCTGCCGCTTTGAAAGAGTCTTTTTTTCCTCCGAGTTGTTATTTTCAGAGGGTCATTTAGAAATGAATAGCAGCCTTCTATCAGGCTGAAATAGGAAACAGGGAACTCAGAATATTATGCTTCGCTTCTACCCTCACTCCAGAGAAATTGGGCCGTAGCCTTGACTTTTGTATCCCAGATCTTTGGGATGGTCAGTGCAAATCTCCAAGGAGTAGGTGTCATTCTTGATCATGGATGCATCATTACAATGCCATTATGAAAGGGTCTTGGAATCCTGGAAGCTCTGTGACAGCTGGAGAAAGATTCTAACTTAACTAAGCTCAAGCAACAAGAGTCTGGTAGAGACTGTTCTTCCTCTCAAGTCTGAGAAACACCCTGCTGATAGAGTGACCCAGAGAGGAAGAAAATTTGTCCAAGCACTTTTCTCCAAGGCAGAAGTTCTTTACCTCTTTCCCTTCTGGAATTATTACATTCTCCAGCATCTAGATTTTAATGAGATACAGAAACGCTTTTGGGGCCAATAGATTCTTGAAATGATCGAAATTACATTTTCACTTCTGTGGCTCTCGGTGTTCTTCCTGTCTCTTGAACTGTGTTGGAATTTTGCAGCCTGACTTTTTTGATGGGAAGAATAAACCCCTGGTTGTCCATTATGAGAGAGATATTATCCTCCTCATTTTCACAGATAAAACAGATACGGAGATGTTCTTTAAAAATGGTCACTGGGACACCTGGGTGGCTCAGTTGGTTAAGCAGCTGCCTTCGGCTCAGGTCATGATCCCAGTGTCCTGGGATCGAGTCCCACATCGGGCTCCTTTCTCAGCAGGGAGCCTGCTTCTCCCTCTGCCTCTGCCTGCCATTCTGTCTACTTGTGCTTGCTCTCTATCCCTCTCTCTCTCTGATAAATAAATAAAATCTTTAAAAAAAAAAAAAAGGTCACTTAGGGGGCGGAGCTGGGATTGGGATCCAGGTCTGGCTGGTCTCTGTAGTGTCATTACGATTGCCCTGGCATGCTTGGTACACGATATCTGGATCTCACGCTCAGATTCAGATTTAGGAAGCGGGGCCCGGGAATCTGAATTTTAAAATATCCCAGCAATCCTGACGTAGGTAACCCAAGTCCCGTGAGTCTAAAAACAAGAACTGGCTGTTCCTGCGGTGCCTAAATAGGAAAATGTAGGTCATTGTTTCTCCAACTCTGTTGTACATCTACCGAGAGGCTTGTAGAAAAGAAGCCTAGATTCCACTCCATAGTTATCGAATCAGAATCAAGGAAAGGTGGAGTCCAGCCATGGCGTTGTTCTCATGCTGCCCGGGGCATTCTGAGTCACAGTGAAGTTTGAAAACCACTGGAATAAGTCAGTGGGGTTTCCTACCTGCAGCAATTCTAGATGCTTCTGTGAGACGCTGAATCAGCCAGGGCAAAAGATAGACGAGTACAGGCTTAGAGCTATGATTTTCCTAACTATGGAAGGAAGCTCCTGGCTAAGGAAATTCTGGGAAGATGACTCTTGGTATCCCCTATCAAAGAAACCTTAACCCTACAGATAAGAAGCCATGGTTTAGAAAGCCAAGTGTTACATTTGATATCTGAAGTCTTGTGAAGGGATAACCATTTGTTATGATTGATGTCATAGCAGGTAGTGTTGCCTTGGCAACATAGCAGGGGACTTACAGAGGAGCTAGACAGAAGAACAGATGGGCAGGGTGTCATTCCATTGAGAACTTAGGAGACATAAAAAGGTTGACTAAAATGAGCAACATAAAAAAAATCCCTGGCACATTGCGAAATCCCGTCATAGAAGACGAAAACTCAGAAGACTTGGTTCCATGAATATATTTTAAATCTACAAAATATGTTTTAGCAGCAGGAGCAGAAGAGATTTTCGTTCTACAAACCTCCTTGCGAGCAGCTTTCTAGTAAATCATACATTGTACCATATGCTTGGAGTAGCAGACCAGGTATGGGAGAAGGACTATAATGTTTGCACTTAAAAGCCACAGCCACACAAGGATAATTAAACTGTCACCGGATAACCTAGAGATAATTGATTGAATTCAGCACAGCAATTTCTTGAGTCAGTATTTATTCAAGTAAATAGATGGCAATGATTTTGAAGGTTCGTACACATTTGTACTTAAATCTCCGCATCATAATATTTATAGGCAATGTTTAAAAATATCTCATATTTATTCCCTAGATTAATTTTGACTCATTTATTTAACTCATCTCTACTTTGGACCAAGGGAAGGTCATTCCTTACCATGTCAGCATTGATACTCCATCAATTCCTCAAATTCATGATAACCAAATCAAAACGATTGCGGAGAAAATTCTCTCTTCTTCAGCAATTAAACTTCACTAATTCCTTAAATGCACAATTACTAAATCAAGATGATTTTTATTTATTTTAAAAGATTTTATTTATTTGAGAGAGAGAGAAAACAAGTTGGGGGGAGGGGCAGAGAGGGAGAGAGAGAAAGAGAAGCAGACTCCGGACTTAGCAGGGATACCCCTTCCCATGCCCCCACACACATGGGGCTTGATCCCAGGACCTGGAGATCATGACCTGAGCCGAAGGCAGACGCTCAACTGACTGAGCCACCCAGGTGCCCCTTAAGATGATTTTTTAAAAGGAACAAACAGATTGTGGACAAAGGTTTATCCCATCACTTGAGGAAAGCCAAGCAGGTATTCTGCCACACGGAGCAATAAAGGGAATGAATGCAGACCTCATCAGACAAGGTGCAGGAATTCCGCACATTTTTCTTGTTTGAACTGGTCTCTGAACTCTAAGGATGGGGAGGGGCTCGGGGAAGAATCACACGTTAACGCTCTTGAACGTATTTCCCTCCAAAGACTGCTTGGGATAAGCCTCCAAGAGACTGAATCCTTCCTGCGGATGGAAGCATTACCGCCTTCCCTGCGGCTGCTTCCCGTGAGAAGTGTAGCTCCTGTGATCGGACTCAGAAGCCAGTGAACCTGGGCTTTTCAGGACACTGATCAAGACCTGAAGGAAGCGCAGGGCCGCTTGGGATTGGGGCTGTCTGCTCCTGGTCACTTGAATCCCACCCTCTCCTGATGTGAGTCCCACATCAGAGACAGTTGGAGGGAAAACTAAGAACTGCTTCTACTGCGGGTAACTGTATGAGGAAATTCTAATTGCAGGATGGAAATAGATTGGATAAAGATGGTTGGAATGGGAGGATCTAATTAATGGTTCATTTGATCTCTTCACGTAGACTGTGTTTACAATCACTAGATTGCTCCTGTACACAGAAAAGTCTCGAAACAAAGGTTTTCCATACCCCCCCCCCAAAAAAGGGAATGAATCTCTTAATTCCTTAGGACTCCACTGGTTGCAAATGACAGAAACTGATTTGAGCTAGCTTCTGCCAAGAGGGGGACTTCGTTTTAAAAGTAAGGGACTGTCTCCTGAAATCCAAGGGCAGGGATATAGCCTGTGGCTTGAACATAGAAGCCTGTCCCATGTCTCTCTTTGCTGGCCTCTGCTGCTCTTTCATGCTTGAACATTCCTCTCTCTGTAGCATGGTTTCCACACTTCTCATTCGTCACATTGGAAAGCATGGCCACAGTCAAATCCTGGGGCTTGGTTTCCTCCGTTCAGGAGGGACCCACATGGAAGTTGGGATCTTTTGAATGCATTTCCAACTTCTTTGGCTCAATTTGGAACAGGTGTATATGCTAGGTCCCATCAGGTATGGTTTGAGGGAGTGGTCAACTTGTCCAAGTATGGCTTTCAGGAGCCCTGTTGCTCCGGCCTTATGGATGGCAGTGGGATTAGTATGCAGATAGGGCAATTCCCAGTGCTGGGCAATGTGTCTGTGCAGGGCAAACTATGAGACCCTCTCCCTGCCATACACAGACACCTTTTTTTTTCTTTCTCTCTCTCTCTCATACATTTAAAGATCCCCTACCTCAGATAACCTACCTAAACCTTGTAGATATCATTTCTATGTGGTATATGCCCCTTTCCTACACAGAAGACCCTAAAATCATGTTCTGTATCTCAAAGAGTTTTTAATGGAGATTATGATTCAGGATCAGAGCACACGACTTCAGGGTGAATTCCATGCCTCTTCCAGTTCAGCCTTGCTCTTGTCTACCTTTGATCGCTCACCGTCTTGCAACCTCTGGACTCTTTAAAGACAAACACTGCTTATACTTCTAGTACAGAATGGTGGCAGGACAAGTGGAATGGCCACAGTAGAAACCTCCCACTCAAAAATAAAAGAAGAGCCATCATTGGTGATCAGTCCAGAGCTCATGCCTTCTGGTGTTGGTAAATTATGGGACCCCGGGTTCTCACATGCATCTATCCGTGATGTCCTTGGTGGCAGTGGAATGAGTTTCCTGGTTAGCCCATCTGGCTTTCTTGGGTTCTCACTGGTGGACTGCCCTTGTCCAGTGTCTTTTAGGACCATCAGAAGGAGGCAGTGGATGATGTGCAGTGCGTTCAAAGAAGTTCACTTTCTGTTAGTACAAATACTTGGGCCTTGGGACAGTTTCAGAACTGAGGAATGGTGGGGCCTTCTTCTCTAGGCCTGTTTTTGGTTTTTTAGTTTTTTCCTTTTCTTTTTCTGGCCATGCAACTGTCTTCAGTCATTAGTTTAATTGCTGGGATCATTAGTTTAATTGCTAATAACCATTGCCAGAAATTCCCTGTTTCTGTTTCTTAGCACTAGGGCTGGATTCCCACTCCCTTGCCCCTGGCTTTCAACTGGAGAGGTGGGTTTTCTTCTTAATCCTTCCTGGAATGTTGTTCCATGCTCCATGGCAAGCATCATCACTTTTGTGTGCCATGAGACAGTTCAGTGGGAATCCCTCAGACCTGGCTGTCTTCAGGAGAGCCTATCAAGATCTCAGAAATTAAGAGTTGAACAAAAAGCAGTGAGGACTCATTCCACTCCTCAGTGCTTGAAACATGGCAGATCTGCCCACACACCACACTTGGGCTGACTCTCAAAAGCAAGTCATGCATGCTATTGGGTGAAATAGCCGCATATTTTAAACAATGTCCACTATTAAATATTATTTAATAACATTTATATAATGTATTTCTTTCTTCTCCTCAAAACCCTGCTCACACTCACTTTCTAAGACATCTGGACTGAACTCTTGGCCTCATATTCAACATATATAACTCTGTTTCCCTGCAGCCCTTGGGTTCCCTTCTTGGCAATTCGAACTGTGACACTACTATGGTTTTCCTATCTGTCCCTGCTCCAATCTTGGGACTCCGCCTCCCCCCGGTGACCTTTGAGCTCACTCTAGCCTTGAACCCAAGATACTCTCACTATCACCAGGCCAGGCCAGCCTTCACAGGGGGAGGGAAAACACAGATGAGGGAGAAATTTCTTTGCCTTCTTTGTCTCTAAATTTTCTAGTGTCTTTGTTCCCTAAGCAACTGAATAATCTGGAGGGCAAAGTTGGAAAGCAGGACATTCCTTAGAAGAGTGGAAAGTCCTCTGCAGCTTTTCATCCCAATAGTCATGACTCTTTGAAAGATCAGTCCCGGATGGGAAATGAGGGTCTTTTTTTTTTTTTTTTTAAGATTTTATTTATTTATTTGACAGAGACAGACAGAGAGAGAGAGAGAGAGAACACAAACAGGGGGAGTGGGAGAGGGAGAAGCAGACTCCCTGCTGAGCAGGGAGCCCCGATGCAGGACTCAATCCTAGGACCCTGACATCACGACCTGAGCCAAAGGCAGACACTTAATGACTGAGCCACCCAGGCGCCCCGGGAAATGAGTGTCTTGAACAGACTCTGGTTTGGGTCGGTATTTGGACTTCAGTTTCTCTTCTACCTTGGCCCACCAAACTGCGCTGTCCTATTGAAAAAGGGGGAGTATGTCATGCTTCGGGCATAGTCTTCTTCCTTTTTTTTTCTTCCCTGCCCTGTCCCCTTTTCAATATGTTTTCTCTCTTATCATTTTATTTTATTTTTTAAAGGAAGCGCTACACCTAATGTGGGACTTGAACTCACAACCCTAAACTCAGGGGTCACATGCTCTATTGACTGAGCCGGCTGGGTGCCTCTGCTTTCTCTTTTAAAGAAGTTTTACTGAGTTCCTATTATGTGTTGAGGGCAATGCTCTGTGTTAGAAATAGACTAGTAGACACACTGTTCCTGTTTTCATAGAGTTTAGAAGTCAGTGAATCGTGTATTATAACTGTGAAAAGTGTGGGAAGGAATGTATATGGTGCTATCAGAGAGCAGTAGGTATATCTAAGTTGGACATGGAAGGGTTAGAAAAGACCTTCGGGATTTAAAAATTGAGATCTGAACAGTGAATAGGAATTAACAAGGGAAATTTGCATTTGGAAGAGATGGTGATGAACGGAAAGTCAAAAGAATTCAGGTAGTAAATGCCTGACAGATATCAGCTGTGTCTCCCTTCTGCTAAGATCCAGTTAGGATGGACTTCGATGCCCACCCACCACACATTCTGCCGAAGTTCAAAGTCTACCTCAAGATCTCTGAGGCTCCTTCGGGCCTCCCTGTAAAGCTCTTTCCTTTTCTTAATCGCTGCAAAAATTTAGCCAAAGATGGCTAAATAATTACATTATAAACAGAGAATTAAATAAACAGAGAATAAAAATACTAATGCCTCCAATGACTTGATATGCATCAAATATATAAATCCATGAGTTTAATATAAATTGAAAGTAAAAATTTATTTATCATTTTTAAACTTGCCATGACACTAATTTATTATTCTGAAAACTGATAAAGAGAAAGAAGGAATTTAGCATTTACATTGTTTTTCTTATACGGGCTTCAGAATATGGGTTTCTTACATGGGTTTCAGAATAAGCACATGGTTGAGGGAGAACTTTCTACGGAAGAACTCTAGCTATCAGTATGGGGAAAATGATATAATTTTAAAAACACCGTTTTTTGACCTCTAATGAAATAATGAATCTAGGCACTGGTCATCAATGCTATTCACCCTATCCTGTATACACTTGCTTGGAAACTTTACATAGGACAGATCAGACCCACATCACCTGAACCAAATGACAACTTCCACGTCGTTAGAAGTAGGAAATTAGACATTAAGGGCTTTTCATGAGATGGAAGAGGAAATATCCAGTATTAGAAATATCCTTGGAGAAAAAAAGCAAAAGAAAAGGAAAGGAAAATAGACAAAGAAAACATTTAAACTAAATCTGATTAAATCTTTAGAAATAGCTAGAGCTTACAAGAGATTCAGGAGGCAGAGAAACAAGTCAGCTGATACTACATGAAAACAATCATCTGAATCCAGAAAATGAGGAATTCTATAGGTTTCTCCAACAAATCTTAGATAGCAATTAAAATAGAAACAAGCGAAAAGAGTGGAGAAACTGCGACAGGTATAAAGAGATATGAAAGGCATCAATTGGGGCGCCTGGGTGGCTCAGTGGGTTGGGCCGCTGCCTTCGGCTCGGGTCATGATCTCACGGTCCTGGGATCGAGTCCCGCATCGGGCTCTCTGCTCAGCAGGGATCCTGCTTTCTCCTCTCTGTCTCTGCCTGCCTCTCTGCCTACTTGTGATCTCTCTCTCTGTCAAATAAATAATAAATAATAAATAAAAAAAAAAAAAAGAAAGGCATCAATTGAATGCATTGTGCACATCTTCTTTTGGATCCTGATTTGAACAAATCAAGTGGTTGAAAAAAGTTTTGAGATGTTTAGGAAAAATTGAACATAGACTGAGTTTTAAATGGTACTGAGGCATTAATGTTTACTTTGTTATTTGAGATAATGATATTGTGGTTCACTTTTTAAAAAAGACTTTATTTATTTATTTATTTAAGAGAGAGAGTGAGAAAACATGAGAGGGGACAGGGTCAAGGAAGAAGCAGACTCCCCACTGAGCAGGGAGCCCGATGTGAGACTTAATCCCAGGACCCTGGGGTCATGACTTGAGCCAAGGGCAGATGCTTAACTGACTGAGCCACCCGGGAGCCTCATGGTGTCTGTGTTTGTCCTAAAATGATTTGGCAAATTTGAGAGGCGCCTGGGTAGCTCTGTTCATCAAGTGTTTGCCTTCGGCTCAGGTCATAATCTCAGGGTCCTGGGATGGAGTCCCACATCGGGCTCCTTGCTCAGCAGGGAGCTTGCTTCTCCCTCTCCTGCTGCTGCTCCCCCTGGTGTGTACGCGTGCTTTCTCTCTCTCTCTCTCTCTCTCTCTGACAAATAAGTAAATAAAATCTTTAAAAAAGAAAAGAATATTGGAAAATGTGGCCATTGTGGAAGCTGGGAAATAGTACACGTGAATCCATTTTATCCTTCTCTCTTTAAAACAGCATGTTGAAGGCTGGGTGTTGTATGCAACTGATGAATTACTGGATTCTACCCCTGAAACTAATAATACAGTATCTGTTAATTAAATCAAATTTAAATACATTTTTAAAAAGCATGTTAGAAATACATTTTTTAGTACATCATATAAGCTTTAACTAAAAATAAATTTAAAAGACATGTTGTTCCTTTTTCTATTCTACTCTATTTTGTCACTTCCCTCTTTTCTTTCTTTCTTTTTAAGATTTTATTTTTAAGTACTCTCTACACCCAGCATGGGGCTTGAAACCACAACCCTGGGATCAAGAATCACATGCTCCTCCAGCTGAGACAACCAGGTGTGCTGGGTTTTCCTTTTTTCTAATAGTGGTTTCTTTGTTCCATTTCTCCCCTGTCGACTGGTTTTAATTTTGGTCTTTCACTAGTTCATAATTTAACATGCATACTTACTAGACTCTTAACATCTGTCCATACCTTCCTGCTAAACAATACAAGGTTCTAGGAGGGCTTTAACTCCAATCACTACTCCACAGTTTCACAAGTTGTTATTATTTTCTTTTTTGGAGGCAGGCAGGGTCAGAGGAGAGAGGGAATCCTAAGCAGGCTCCACACCCAGCACAGAGCCTACCATGGGGCTCGATCTCAAAACCCTGAGATCATAACCTGAGCCAAAAATCAAGAATCAGATGCTTAGTCGACTGAGCCACACAGGCACCCCACATTCTATTTTAATAGCTCTTATTATCTGTATTTATCAGTGTATGAGACAATGTTTGTTTTAGATTTACTTCTGTGTTTATTATTTTCTTGTGATTTCTTTATTACTTTTAATTTATTTTGCTTTCAATTTCTTTCTTTCCTGAGTATATCTGTTAATGCTTTCTTAAATGATCTAGGAGTGGTAAACTTTTTATCTTCGTGTTAGGGACTGAGTGCGCTTCCCCCAAATTCACTATTTTGAAGTCCTAACCTCCAGTGTGATAATGTTCAGTGGGCGGGGGCGGGGGTCTTGGGAAGTGATTAGGTTTAGATGAGATCATGAGACCCCCATGATCATGTGACTCCCATGACAGCTTGGTATCTTTATAAGAAGAGAGAACAGAACTCTTTCTTTTTTCTTTCTTTCTTTCCACCTTCCTTCCTTCCTTCTTTTCTTCCTTCCTCTCTTTCTTTTTTTCTTTCCAGAATATGAACATAGGGAGAAGGCAGCCTTCTGCAAGCCAAGCCGAGGACCCTCACCAGGAACTGAATTGGCTGGCACCTTGATCTTGGACTTCCCAGTCTCCAGACTGTGAGAAATAAATGTCTGCTGTTTAAGGCTCCCAGACTGTGGTGTTCTGTGATAGCAGCCAGAGCTAAGACGCTTACTTTTCTATTCCAAATATGTCTTTACTTCTGTCCTGATCCTTGAATGAAATTTGGGTACATAATTGGTTTTTTCTCAGCCGTTTGGGGCTAGTTTTCAACAGTCTTCCATCTTCTTTATTGCTGAAGAGAAATCTGTTGTTGGTTACCTTGTTATTCCTTTTCTGGTAAGCTGTATTTATTTACTGTTTGCTTTAAAAATTTTTGTTTTAAAGATTTTATTTATTTATTTTGAGAAAGGTGGGGGCAGAGGGAGAGGGAGAGAGAGAATCCCATGCAGACTCCCCGCCAAGTGCGGAGCCTGACAGAAAGCTCGATCTCATGACCCTATCATCATGACCTGAGCCGAAATCAAGAGTCAGAAGCTGAACTGACTGAGCCACATAGGCACCTCTGTTTTTAAAATTTCTAATGGCGGTTCCGCAGTTTAACTCTGACATGTATGGATATGGGTTGATTTTACATATCTTGCTTAGTTTGGAATTGTATCTTAAAATCTGAATCATTTCCTTTCATTCATTTTGGACAATTATCAACCCTTATCTATTTGAATATTCTTTTCCCCTCCATGTTTTCTATTCTCTCCTTTAAAAATTTTCCTACTTCTACCTCTTTGTTACTCTATGTTGCATTGTGGATTATTTCTCAGAATTTTCCAGGGTATCTGGAAAGAAGGGCAGATCTGCTGTTTAACACATGCATTGAAAGTTTGAAATTTCAATAAACTTCACTATCTCCCAGTTCTAGTTTTCCATTTTTAACTTTTAAAATATTCTGAATGTTTTATTTTCTTTTTATGTTTTCAATTCTTCATGTAAGTATATGTATTATATATATTATACAATGGAGATATATACACACATGCATATATATATATAGAGGGAGAGAGTGTGGGATTTGGGAAATGGGGCAAAAAAAGCAGCATTAGAAAGATCAGGAGTGCTGGGGCAGGGTGTAGGCCACAGTATTAAATGATGGGCTAAATGATACATCCCCTTGACTTGGTGAGATTCGATCAAGATTCGATTTAAGAAGCTGAGGGAGTTAGCTCGGTGCAAGTCTGAGGTCATGGGAATGCTTACACCAAAGGGGGTAAGGTAGGAACACACCTAGCATGATCAGGGACTAGCGAAGAGCCTCTTGTGCTGGTGCAAAGTGTAGGAACCTGGAGTCACAAGACATCACAAAGGCTCAGGGCACACATCAGACAGGTGCTTTTAAGCCATTCTAAGGACTTTGGCTGACACTGCAACACTGCAGGGTTTTAGGTGTTTATTTATATTTTTATCTATTTAAAAAGATTTTATTTATTTATTTGGCAAAGAGACACAGTGAGAGATCAAACACAAGCGGGAGATGGGGGGGGGCAGTGGGAGAGGGTGAAGCAGGCTTCCTGTAAAGCAGGGAGCCCAATGCGGGGGCTTGATCCCAGGACCCTGAGACCATGACCCCACCTGAATGAAGGCAGAGGCTTAATGACTGAGCCACCCAGGGGGCCTTATTTACATCTAGATTCTAAATTTAAAGTTAAATTACACACTGTGTGTGTGTGTGTGTGTGTGTGTGTGTGTGTGTGTAAATTGTGATGCGGTGGAGGGAGGGGGAGTGTGCTACAGTAGAAGCAGGGAGTTGGGGCAGCAGGGGTTGGGGCAGCAATTCAGACACTTTCACGGTGATGGCTTTGCCTGTGGGTGGGTGTGAAGGAGGTATAAAGAAGTGAGGTTCTGGATATATCTCCAAGACCCATCCAGTAGGTTTTCCTGATGAACAAATGTGAGAACGAGAGTGGAGTCAAGTATGAAACCAAGGTTTTAGGACTGAACAATGAGAAGGATAGATTTACTGTCAGTAAAAATGGGGAAGAACGGGGAGAAGTAGGTGTGAGGGGATGTAAGCAAAGCTTGGGGTTTTTGATGTTTCTTAGGCATCGATGTAGAGATTTTGAGTTGGCCATTAAATAGTCACATGTGGAATTGAGGAGAGACGTGGGCTGGAGATACAAATTTGGGAGGGAATGGGTTCATAGGTGATCCTTCAAGGCTTGAGACCCGGTGAGATCACCAGCGAGATGGAGACCGAAGACTGAGCCTGGGACACATCCATCCAATTCAGAGACGGTCTCTACAAATACAATAATATGTATAACAAGAGGTAGTACTAATTTCTATATTAGTGGTATCCTGTCATCTATACTGTTTTTAGCTTCCTTTTTTTGTTTTGCTTTTATTCATATAGAGCTTAAGTTCCATAGTGCTCCAGGTGCATGCTATTTCCTTAGGTTTGGTGTTCCAGAACTCTTGCATTGTGTAAATTTCAGCCCCAGACTCAGGGGAGACCCATCATTTCACGTTCTCAGAAAAGTATTTTGTTGCCCAGTTTTGACCAAGACTGTTAGTGGCCAGGTCTTCTACTCTGCTTTTACTGAGGTGTTGTCCTTGGCTTTCTTGTGACCTTGTTCATGCATTTCAGTAAGTGTTTTGTTTTGTGCAGTGTTTAGGTTGTGGCTTTTCTTGTTAAGCGTGGTCTTCCACATTGTCTTGAAAATATGCACGATCCCATCCTCTCCATTGTCTTAGTTCAGGCCTCCTTAGTTTTTACTTCTTTGCACGCCCCTTGGCTGGTCTCTTTCTGCAGGGTTTCTCTCTTCTTCTGTAGAATCATTAGGTAAATTTTTTTTTGTGATGCATATCCAAAGATTTCATTCCCTGGTGTGTATTTTTTTTTAATGGCTTTCCTCCCCAGAAGGATATACCTCAATATCTTTGGTAGGATTTGTAGGGACTTTTTGGTTTCATCTCTCACTTAACACCTTCCATCCATGCTTTGCTCCATCCAACCTAAGCGTTTTGGGGACATGCCGTGCTCTTGTAAGCCTTCTTACCTTTGCATAGTCTGTGCTCTTCTCTTGGAAGGCTCTTCTAGCTTTATCTGCCTAGTTATCACCCTGTATCCTTCAAGATTGACTTCCGATGACTTCTTCTTTGGAACTCTTCTCTACGAGCCTTGTATCTTCTCAGAATGAGTTGGAAGGCTTTCCTACTCCTTGTGCCACAGCCCCTGGACACAATATTATGTCTCACTCTTTGCATTGTGCTTAGGGTTTCTCCCCCTGACAAAAACGATCTTCTTATCCGCAGAGTCTAGTTTTGTGTGCACGTGTGGGGTACGTAATACATACTCAAGAAACCTTTACTGAATGATTAGAAACATGGAAAAATATTTTTACGTGTTGAAGGGGAATGGAAACACCCTCTATCTTTACAGAATCAAGTGTCTGTGTTGATTTCAAAGGACAAGATACAAAAAATACTGGGATTTAAACATATTTTGCCATACCCTACTTTTTTTTTAACGTGTTAACGCCTAAATGATACGTGGGTGAAATGACAATTGTTAAATATTGACAGGGCATTAAAACCACTATACTTGTTACAATCTGGTAAGAATTAAAAGCCCATTTAATATAGAGTCAGACCTTATAAACCTTAAGCCTAGTTAGAGAATTCTAAAATATAAAGAAAATGTTCAGAGTGCATTAATAGTGACAAAAAAGGATGAAATGATGGAATGGGGTGGGAGGGTCGTGTGCAAACCTGAGGATACCACGACGGGCCCGTGTGGCTCTTTACGCTTTCACTGATGGAAGCTCTGTGAGGGCGGGGCCACATGACTCTATGATGGAAGCTCTGTGAGGGCGGGGCCATGTAACGCCGAACTCACAGCAGTTGCATAACATGTGATCATTGAACTGAAATGTTATTAAGGGTATTATGGGATAGACTTTTTTTTTTGGGGGGGGGATATTCTTAAGAGAAATAAAAATAAGTTTTGACAACCATGTATGAGCATTAGGGAAGGCTCTTTTAAAAAATTATCTTTTCTAATTTTTATGTATTATAAAGGCTATGGTAATAATATGATGTATATATGATAATATGATGTATTATAATATGATGTATGTAATAATATTATATATTATATATGTATATATAATAATAATCTAATGACCAGTAATACATATTTGTGTAACATTTATTTTAGACTGTCCAATAATACAAAGTTTTCAAAGCATTTTTACTACATTAACTCACCTAATCTGTATGCCAACTTTACTACTTAGGTATTATTATCATCATTCCCATTTTACAGGCTGGAAAACTGAGGCACAGAGACATTAAGTAACATGCCCAATGCCTTGCAGCCGGTAAGTGGGGTTTAAGTACATCCCAAGAGCTTTCTTGTTTCCTCTTCTCTCCCAGACTTTGTTCACACACTCACATATTTTCATAACTGTAGTTGTAACATACTTCAAATCAGATCTTCAGACTTTTGTTTAGCATACTCTAAACATTTTGTCAAAATATTACACAGACCTAAACATTACAATTTTAAATGACTATCACATTCTACTGAGCTGTGCATCATAAACAGCTTGGCTGTTTCTCACTTGTTGAAAATTTAGGTTGTTTTCAGTTTTTTCCACTACACATAATACTAACCTTATTATGTTAATGCATGTAGCTTTTTTCTCCTTTAAATTTTTTTCTTTATGCTAAAAACCTTGAAGTCAAGCTTGTTGTGAAGGAATGTAAATGATGCCGTTACTCTTGATGTGTAATGAAGTCGAAAAGAGTTGTGTAAATATGCGTTGTTAGCAGCAGCATGTGAGAATTTTATTTTCTTCTCAACTTAATTTTTGTTAGGCATTCCTTTTCTCTCTCTCTCTCTAAGAGAGACAGCGAGCGCACAAGCAGGGAGAGTGGCAGGCAGAGGCAGAAGCAGACTCCCTGCTGAGAAAGGAGCCGGATGCGGGACTTGATCCCAGGACACTGGGCTCATGACCAGAGGCGAAGGCAGATGCTTAATGGACTGAGCCATGCAGGAGTCCCTTTGCTAGGTATTCTTGCTTACTTTTAAATACATATAGAATAGAATTTCTCTTTTTTCACTTTCATACTTTCACTTACTATCAGGAAGTTTGAATTTTTTTAAAGATTTTATTTATTTCAGAGAGAGAGAGCACAAGAGCAGTGAGGAAGGGCAAAGGGAGAGGGAGAAGCAGACTGCCCGCTGAGCAGGGAGCTTGACGCAAGACTCGAACCCAGAATCCCACAATCACGACCTGACCCAAAGGCAGATGCTTCACTGACTGAGCCACTCAGGCACCCCGGAAGTTTGAATTTTTTTTTTTAAGATTTTATTTATTTATTTGACAGACAGAGATCACAAGTAGGCAGAGAGGCAGGCAGAGAGAGAGGTGGGGGGGAAGCAGGCTTCCTGCGGAGCAGAGAGCCCGATGCGGGGCTCGATCCCAGGATCCTGAGATCATGACCCGAGCCGAAGGCAGCAGCCCAAACCACTTAGCCACCCAGGCGCCCCTGAATTTTTTTTTTAACAAAATGTTTAATTTCTCTTTTATTGCTATACTCACTACAAATATTTTTCAAATCTGTTTGCCTTTATAACTTTAATTTTGATAGTCACCTTCAGAGAAACTTAAAACTTTTTTATGGGTCCGATTAATTTGTCTCTAGTGATAATGCCTCCCCTTTCTCAAGTTTTAGAACATCACCATTTCAAAACAGATATTATCCATTTTCTGCTTACGGCCAGTGTGCTATTTGATTTTTTGGGCATTCACAGTTCCAACTGCAAAGACACGGTAGAAACCCCAGGCGTGTGTATAAGTGAGGCTCTGAAGGACATGTAGTTGAAGTGACACAGAAAACTGCTGATTGTTCCATGACTCATCGTGTCTAAACTACCTGCTCTCCATTCACAGTGTAAAGCCTAGTGTCACTGAATTTATTTATGTTCGAAGACCTTGAACCCTTACAGGCAACACAGATCTGGTCCATGACAATAATTCTTTCAGTTTTAGAGGAAAACTGCCTTACACTGTGGAGCATTTGAGGTAAACTGGCACATATACACTCAGTACAGTTACTTGTTTAAATTTGGACACTGGTATGCGGCAGGGTTGGGATGCTGTTAAGGGATGTTGGCTGTTGTCAAAGCCCGCATGACAACTAAATTGACATTTACCTTCTCTAGCTGCTATACTACCCCAGGTCAGGTCCTCAGCTTTGGAGCTTCCAACATCTAGAATTTTAAGCACACATGGTGTGGATCCAGCTCTTAGGGACAGACTCTCATTAAGCCAAGTGACAAGAGACTGATGTATATAAATCGAGGGGCTGGTATTATTTTGCAGTGAGAACTCTGAGCATCCCTTTGAGTGAAATACTTGGGTCAGTACTATGAGCATATTATCTCTCGGCATCTCTCCTTGGAGAGAAAAATTAAAACAGGAGATTTCCTAGTGAATCAGAGCAAAGAGAAGGAGTTGTTTGACTTTGAGAATTAAGCTCGTGGGGCTTCGGCAGCCTTTTATGTTCAGGGCTGTAGTGCTGGGCTGTGTGGCCCACTCTGCCCCTCACTTCAGGAGAGCTGGTGTGGGTACAACACTCTTCTGGATCTTTGAGGTTACCCAGTCAGTGTGTGAGTTTTCAGGTTGTGTCTTTCTCCAGGTGGGGTTCAATATAGTGCACTAAGCTCCTGCTCACCCAACTGCTATCACACTCCATGCTGGCCTCCTTGTGGTAATTCTTGGGTCCTCCTCGTTGGTGCTTTGGGTGTTTCTGAACACATTTCAGCGTCTCTTGGAGTAACCAGATAACAAACCTTTTTTTTTTTTTAAGATTTTATTTATCTGAGAGAGAGAAGTAGTGAGAGAGAGCATGTGCAGGGGCGGGGAGAGGGAGAAGCAGGCTCCCCATAGAGCTGAGAGCCTGACTCGGGACTCGATTCCAGGACCATGAGATCATGACCTGAGCCGAAGGCAGATGTTTAACCGACTCAGCCACCCAGACACCCCCCACCCCCACCCCCACCAGATAACTAACTTCTTATGTGTAGACTTGCCGGTATAGCTCTTTAGGGACAAACTTTTTCCATGTTCTTGAGGATCGTCCCTCAGTATTACCCTTTTGGCACTCTACATTGTGGCCCAGGGAAAATGAGGGTTTTTTGTCATTCTCTCCAATTCCAAATACCTTCATGCCTGGCATCTCTCCTTGGCCCCTCTTGGTCATTTTCCCTGCCAGACAGTTGACCTTCACCTTTCTTGGCCAATGTCAAGCCACTTACTTTTGGGGTTTGATTTTCCTTCTTCAGAGTTTGCACGGGAGCCCTCCCAAGCTGGTGCAGAGGGTCCAGACTGACCGGTGGTGCCACTCAAGCCTCCAATCGCTTCTCCTCGGCTGTGTTTCCAGACTGGCCTCAGTCTCCCTTCTCTTCCCTCTGCTCGCAGGTCACCCTGGCTGCTGTGCTCACTGGATGCTAGGTCCTGGCCTCCTGCCTGGCTCACTGACCCTGAAGAAGCTCTGCCAGCTCCTACAGGACTGACAACACCCAAGGGCACACTGGCAGTTTGGCCCTGTCCCAGTGCAGACTTTTAAAAACCAACAAAATAAAATGGGTCTCAATATACAATGTAAGACTTTGGGCAGAAAATTATAAGATTTCTAAAAAGTGAATCAAGACTCAATGTCAGAGTATCACAACGCCTAGCACAATGGTTCACACTAATCAACCCACAATGCATAAGAAACAAAAAAGCAGGAGTGAATAGAATTTCACAGTAACCAAATGTCAGGAACTGTGCGTAGACCCCGAGCCCAAATGGTAACATTTTCGTTACCCAAATGCTGGTAAGGAATCGGGAATTGATGAAACTTTTCAAATGTTAAGGCTATGAAGTTTACGTCCTGACCCATTTTGAGGGTTAACTATCATTTTGGACCAGCCACAGGACCAGCCACAGACAGACCATCTAGAATTTGCATATTCTTGTTCTCAGTTTGGGGCTCTTTCCACTATAACTGATGGCACAGAATCATGTCCTTCAGTGACCAGCACCCCAAAAAACAAACGGTGGAGGGAGACAGAGAGCACTCCCTTTCGAACTCAGTCAGACTTGGGGCCAAATCCTGCCTTTGCTGGTGACAAGCTGAGGGACACTGAGCAAAATAACCGGCCACTCTAAGCATCGGCGATTTCTAGCTGAGAAATGGGAATAGTAATCATAATGAGAATTATTGTTATATAATAAATTAAATGATAATACATGTAAAGTATGCAAGAAGAGTAGCAAAATAATAGTTATTGTTACAATATATTTTATTATATTATTACGTAGCCCTTGTTTTACCAAAACTGGACAGTCAAGCTTGGGAGGATCCGTGTGAATCTTCTTTTCACAGAACAAGGTGCCATCCCATTGGTTAAGAGGTTCTCAGGGGAGCCTTCGGTTGGAATATTACTTTGGTAGCACTGAACCCACTATTTAATAGTATTTGCTCCGCTTGTGTTCTATCCCCATTCCTGAAAAGAAAAGGACGAACTTGAAAAATCTTTTGGGAAAAAAAAGTACACAGAAATATAGGTCATGGTGAATATCGGACTGCTGTGTTTTGAAAGCGTCTCCTTCTCCGAGAACACAAATACATCCTGTATTTGCACAGGACTCTAAGGGCATAAAGTACTTGCACGTCTCTGACCTCATGGCATGCTGAGGCTACTTTATGAAAGAGCATATGATTCATGCTTTCCCACACGAAGAAGCGGAGGCTTGTTTCCTGGGACTCAAGTTTTTGGACTTGTCCTCCACATGGCGACCAGCCCCCAAGAAAGGATGCCTGCATGTGATGAGTGAAAGGCAGGCTTTCCCACCCATGAGGGCCTTTCCTGCCAACAGGCTTTTCATCAGGCTGTTTTATTTCCTTGATAGCAGTTATGATACTAAGCACTGACACAGCAACTCCTCTATGTCTAGGGGGCGGTGGGTGGTGTAAATGTCTTCAATGTGTGTGTGTCCAGCATTTGCTTGTTTGTTCCCAGGGCCAGTGTCCACTTTCTCTCTGCTGTGTATCTCCAGGAAACATGCTCCCCGGGCTCCCCTGTCTTCGGACTTAATACCTCTTCTGGGCAAGAAGAGGTACTGGCAGGGGATGGTAGCGTCTGCAGGGTGTGTGTTCGGGGGAGAATCCAAGGCTTTTCTCCCCCTTCCCCTCTGCCTCGTGTGCTCTCCCCACACCCAGCAGCAGTTAATTGTTGTTGGCGGTGTTAGCTCTGCCGCCCACCATGGTCCCAGCTCCCGCTGGCCTGCCTGACTCCCAGCCACCTTTGAACCACCAAGGTCTAGATGGCTTCTTTATCCGGTCAGGCTCCCTAGTTCCTCCACCTTCCGTGGAACCACATCCCTGCCTGGAATTAATTCTATCTTAAAGACTAAAGTGGTTTTGTTCCATGGCTGGTCCACGCTGCTACTACGTCCTACAGTGAACCTTCGTGATGTTCCTGGGAGGAGGAGATCATATGATTATCTCTGCCTTACAGAAGAGGAAGTCAAGGCTGAGGGGACACAGATGATGTGCCTATGTGCCTACAGTTGGTGAACGAGTCTTGGGGACTCAAATCTAGCCATCTCGAGGGGACAGGTGACACTGATTGAGTGCATCCTGGGGCCAGACCCTGGGGCCTGAGTGTGCCCCGTGCAGTCCCCACAGTGCATCCCCAAGTACTGATCAGGCAACTGAGTTCAGAGGCATTCGTTTGTTAAATCTTTAGCGTTAAGTAGTGGAGATGGGATTCGAACCTGGATCTGTCTGATCTAACCCTGTTTTTTCTGCTACTATGTGTGCTTCCCCAGAGTCAGTGTGCATCACAACCACAAGGGTGGGGTGTCATTAAGGTGTACATTTCCAGGACCCCCCCCACCCCAGCCCCCAAAATGCCAGTTCAGTAGGTTTGGAAGGGGGCTCAGAAATATGCATTTGTATGACTGTCCTAAAGCGGTGCTGAGCAGAAGGCGTGGGACTTACATGGGGCAACCTCACTTCTATCCGTGATGCCCCAGGTGGACTCTGCATGCCCCCTCACCGCCTGCCTCAGTTTCCTCCTCTGTAAAGGGAGGTGGGACTAGACAATCTGCGAGGTAAAATCATCCCAGTTCTGCCGAGTCCCCTAAAGCTGTGTGCTACAGGAGTGCAGGGCACGTGGCACCGGTTCTGGGGAGGGGGGTGGGGGCAGACACCACTGCAGGGCCATGGAGCCCTCCCAGGGTGGGGCCGAGGCCCCGGAGTCTGGGGTTTCTCATGGACTTCGCAGGCGGGGAGACCCGACAGGAACTCTGTGGCTCGAGCCTAAAGAAAAGCCCTGTTTATTGGTTTGCAGTAAACTGGCAAACCGGTATTTGAAAAAGGAAGTGAACTGTGGGGCGGGGGGTTTAATTCAGGGAAATATTTGAAGAACTCAGTGTTTGCTCTGAGAGGTCATTAAATAAGTTTTGTTCCCACACCCTCTGGAGAAATGATGCTTCATTAAAATGGCGACATGAGGTGTAGTGAAAACGGTGAAATTGGGAACCCTGAAAAGACACATTCAGTAGATTCCACTTAAAATGTAAAAGGAGTGTAAAGAAAACAAATGGACATTTTCTCGAGGCAGCTGAGCGACACAAAACACAGGCATCTTTGTCTCCTTCTTGAAAACTTCCACAATGCGTTCTCCTTTCTTCCTCTTGACTAATCTGTACTTCTGAGAGGTGTTGAGTTTCAGCCAAACTCTCCGCTCCGCTCCATCAAAGGCTGCCCTCTGGTGAATAGCCCACCCTCACCTACCGATCCTGTCACCCACTCCTGCCCAGCCGACGCAGGTCATCCCCCAGAATGAGCTCACAGACAGAATTTCCAGGAGCATCAATCAGGGGCATGAATGGGGAGCCCATGTGTGGGAACAGTGGAGGAGCTGTGCTGAGTGCCCTGTGGCCCCTCTGACCTTGTCACCACCTATCTGTCCCTGCAATGCTCCCTGGTCCCTCACTTCCCACCCCCCCATGCCTGCCCTCCCCTTTGCTTGATGGAACAGGTTATGCTGGTTGCCACACACATTCAGAGTCAGGAGGCATGCGACGTTTCTGCTTCTGTTGTAACACGATCTTTCCACCTTGGTTCCAGTCCCGGCTTGGTTCCGGGATTGGGGTTTTCTTTTTCCCCTTATAGCTTACGTGCCTTCCCAAGGCTGGGCGTGTTTAACCACAAATGGTCCAGGGGAGGCTGGGGATCTGCTCGTGTCTGTGCTGCTTTCTGCTGAAAGTGCCGATTTCTGGAGTTATAGTCTTGCATTTATAATGTGAGGGTGATGGGTCAGGATTAAGAGCTAATGAGGAATGCGGACAAAACACTTTGGAAATACAAAATAATGTGAACATGAAATACTTGTTTGCTCTTTACTAACAATCTTTCCCAAGGCCTGTCTGATCTTGTGTTCTCTCCCGAACAGGTTTGAGAACCGTCTTGATGTACCTGCTCCAGGATGCCTCGTCCCTCCCCCACCCCCCCAGCTGGTACCCACTCCCTGATACTTTGGAAGGAGCCAGGGCCTGGGAAACAGTCGGTTCTGATGGCTTGTATGTTGTATAACTGAGACAGGTAGGTGCCTGGCGTCTTCACTCACACCTGTTCCCTGGGACCAGCCTTAACAGCAGCCCAGCGTCTCCCCCCGCCCCCACCACCACAGCAAGGCAGTAGATTGGTCTACTATTCTAGCAGGGGCTAGAATCCTCTTCAGGGCAAGGCCTGCTACCAGGCACTCTACACCGCTGCCCTAGGGGCACTTCCAGATCCTGCAGCTCAGAGGAGTTTTCCTGGGGGAAAGGTGGGGACTTTGTGACAAGAGAAAACCCACTTCCAAATCCTAGTTGAAGGTGAAAGCAGAATCAGGCCTATGCTGTCCCCTGGTGGTCATATGTTATACTACAGGTTATACTACAGTCAGCTCCTTGACTGTAAAATCCCAATTACAGTATCGAACTTTTTTTTTTTTTTGGATGACAAATATTTTTAAAAATCTGTGGCAAAACACACATCACAGAAAATGTACCAGCTTAACCATTTCAAAATATGTAGTTTTGGGACAATAAGTAAATCCACATTGGCAACCTGATGGTAAATATCATGTGGGTTTTTTTCTTAATTGAGATATAATTGATATATAACATTCTATTAGTTTCAAGGATTTACAATTACGCTTGTGTCTTATACTGTACAGTATGGAAATCTCGAGCTGTGAGGAATCAGTGAAGATACATCTGGAACAATGAAAGCATTGATCTGAATCTTCTCGTGGGATTGAAAGCAAAGTTCTCCTCCGGGAGCCACTTGGTCTTTATCTGGTAATGAGCACAAACTGGTAGACATTGCCAGAATAAACACAACAAATTTGGTGGATTTAAATTGGCTCTCACAGGTAAGAATTACAACTTCATTGATTTTGACTTTTACCAAGTTTATTATAGAGTCCCATCTCATTTTTTACCATCTTACAACAGTTTGGAGGGGGGGAAGAGAACACTATATTTTTGATCCGGGTTTTGCAACCACAGAAACAGATACAGGAGTCTAAATCCTGTGCAGGGTCTCTAGCAGACTGAGGATTCCAGGTCTCTGGGCCTGGAAGCAGAAGTCACGTGGGTCAGGGATTCTGGGGGAGACCCAGAGAGCTTTTCGCTCTGGATTAGCGGTTTCACACCCTCTTCCCCATCCCTGTCACAGCGTGCTAGGAACGCTTCTAGTCAGCTGTGTCTGCTACGTGAGGCATTTCAAATATGTTTCTGGGAGTCGTCAGTGCTGTTCTCTATGAGGCCTGAAGGCAAAATTCAATGTTTGTAGTAAATAAAGTACTAAAATTATATCAGCTATTAAGAGGATGGATTATTTCCAAGTTGCTTAGCCATATTGGCTGAGTGTTGAGTTCAGCAATGGTGCCAACATATTATGCACAAGAGTTTTATATTCCTGGGCACTGAGAATTACACTGAATGTGGTGGCACAGAGTCGGCTGAGCCGGGTATCAAGGGGTGGTCAGCAGGATTCAAGAAGGAGTCTGTAGATATGTAAGGGCAGGCTCTGGAAACTTTGCTAGGATGGAACCTCCTCCTGACTAGTTCCCAAAAGCCGTTACAGGTGAGACAGAAGCATCGGAAGCTAAACTCGTAGTGTTTTCCAAACAGTGGGCTCTAAGGATTATTTCTTTCTAGAATGGAAAGCATCTCTATATGGATTTTCTCTTCCTCTTCTTGTAAGTCTCTATTATGGGCTACATTATGTCCCTTCAAAAGTTATATGTTGGGGACGCCTGGGTGGCTCAGTTGGTTAGATGACTGCCTTCGGCTCAGGTCATGATCCTGGAGTCCCGGGATCGAGTCCCACATCGGGCTCTTAGCTCCACCGGGAGTCTGCTTCTCTCTCTGACCTTCTCCTCGCTCATGATCTCTCTCACTGTCTCTCTCTCAAATAAAAATAAAAAATCTTAAAAAAAAAAAAGTTATATGTTGAAGTCCTGACCCCCAGTGTCTGGAAATATGACTGTATTTAGAGACAGGGACCTTGACGAGCTATTTAAGTTAAAATGAGGTCGCTAGGGTGGACCTTAATCCAGTCTGACTGGAGTCCTTAAGAGAAGAGGAAATTAGGACACACACAGAGGGAGGACCGTGTCTACTCCACACAAGGAGTAGACAGCCATCTGCAAGCCAAGGAGAAGACTTTAGGAGAAACCAGCCTTGCTGACTGACACCTAGAACTCAGTCTTTGAGCCTCAAAAACTGCGAGGAAATAGATTTCTGTATAAGCTACCCAGTCTGTGGTAATTTGCTATAGCAACCGTACTAGGTGCCTGCAGTCTCCTTTTGGGTTTAAAGAACATGCCAGAATGGCCATCCACTGGCACCTACTAAGTGAAAACCATCAAAGGCTATTCTGTAAGGAGCTAAACAAAATCTAAAAACAAGAAACGACAAAACCCCATGAGCCCAGGAAAGTGACCCATGCAATAACCTCTGGTTTGAATGGCACCCAGTGTCATTTCCTAGATAAGACCCATTAGCATGGGACGCCTGGGTGGCTCAGTTGGTTAGGCAGCTGCCTTCGGCTCAGGTCATGATCCCAGCATCCTGGGATCGAGTCCCACATCGGGCTCCTTGCTCCGCAGGGAGCCTGCTTCTCCCTCTGACTCTGCCTTCCACTCTGTCTGCCTGTGCTCGTGTTCACTCCCTCTCTCTCTGACAAATAAATAAATAAAATCTTTAAAAAAAAAAAAAAAGACCCATTAGCATGATTTCTGGAGAAAAGCCTAAATACATGTGCAAAATATGTACACCATGGTAACGGTCGAATGTAAATCTCCCCCCTCCCCCGGCTCTATGGCATTCTATGGAAGGAATCCAAATTGTATGAAAAATGTTCTCACTTTCAAATGCATCATACCAGCCAAGTTCATGGAACCAAGCTACGAAGTTACGATTGTTACAAGAAATATATATTCCCTTAATGTTACCTCTAATTTTTCTTTCGCTCTTCTGAGATATCAGGTGTTTAACTTATAGATTACTTTCTTTGATGAAACTACGGAAGATTTAATAAGAAGAGGGACCCACGCGCTGAGGACTTAGAATCCAGCTAAGGTGGTTATGCCCAGGGTGTCATTGGTGGTGGCCATGAGGGTGACCAGCTAACCTTTACTGAGTATCTCCTGGGAGCACAGGCACTAGATTAGCACTTGACAGATTTCACTTGAGCCTCACGGGAGCACTGGTAGATTGGACGTGGCGGAAGGTAGCAGTTTTGGTTATTTGTGTGATTGTGAGCAAATGACGTTGCTCTCCATGACTGTCTTCTCCTTTGTCAAAGGTTGTTGTCAATATACTTCAAGTGCTTGACACGGTGCCTGGCACATACAAAAGTTTCACTAACTGGAGGCTGCTGGTATTTTTCCCAACATCCTTCCATGAGGAAACAAAGGACAGTAGAGATGTTAAGCAACTTCCTCAATACCACCGGGACCCTTCTGAAGAAAGTATCCAGGCGGGCATGTGGGATCCCTGCATTATTCAGTCTCTCCAGTGCCTCCTGTTGGTCATACCGTCCCTTGCAGGTTCTTGGGACCTTCCTTCCACTAAGATGGGAGAGAATGATTTTAAGATGCATGAGGTATGTTCCCTGACCCCAAAATACTTCAGCATGTGTTACTTAAAAACAAGGAGGTTCTCTTTCAGACCGCAGCAAAATGATCAAAATCCGGAAACCAGCGTTGGTATGCTAATATCCAATATCTAGAACTTATTCACATGTTGCCAACTGTCTCACTTACATATAGGAAAGCAAAAATAGAATAATTCCCTTCTGGTTCGAGGTCCAGTCTCGGGTTCCACACGCCATTTAGTTGCTGTGCTTCCTTTGTCTTTCTTCATGTGGAACAATTTTCTAGCGTTTGTTTGTTTGTTTGTTTATTTATTTTGCCTTTCATGACCTTTATGCTTTTAGAGTACAGGTCTTCATTTTGTAGACTGCTCTTTTCTGTTTCAATCTGAAAACAGATTTTTTTTTTTTTTTTTAATGTGCACTTTCTGGAAACAACAGTAACTTTACCCAAAGCAATGACAAAAAAAAAAAAAAATGACAGGAATATATGAACTATCCTAACAGACACTGAGGGCACTATTTTGAGGCAAAATGGGTCTTCCAAATACACTTAAACAAGGACTGTGTTAGAGGATGTCAGGGTTGACCCTGACATGAAAGTTGTTCACTGTTACTCTGATAGGTCAGTTGCTTCATATATACAATTACGTTTGATTTCCATGGTCTCTACTATTCTGTCCAGTTCTAGATTCTTCAAACATGATGGAATTCTGACACATAAGGTTGCTCCCCACACACTTCAGGTGTTCCCCCAATAAGGAGTGTCCTGGTTAGTAACCAGTCATCTCCAGTTGTTCAATTCTCTCCTTCACCAAACTCTGCAATGTTCACTCCACATTTCTTCTCATATCATATGCCTTGGTTGGACGCTGCTTCTGCCATGTGAGTGTTCTTGGGATGTAGGTCATCCCTCATGAGCTAAGACTGTGTCCAACACCTTTCCTCCATCAAGGACACTACCGGCTCCTCAGGAGCTGGTGCTGAGTCTCCCCACTCGCCGTCACTACCTAGATTGGTCGTTGTGTTTACTTCTCAAGAAATAATTGCTGTGTACACACCCCTGCCAGGAACTGGGTGCTGCTGAATGACCATGTCAACAACTGGTTGAACTGAATGCAATTATTCCCTGGTTGGTAGGTCTCAGGCACACGTTCTTTTCTTTTCCAGAATCTCAAGCAGACTCCACGCCGAGTATGGAGCCTGATGCAGGGCTCGATCCCACAACCCTGAGATCATGACCTGAGCTGAAACCAAGAGTGGGATGCTCAACTGACTGCGCCACCAAGACGCCCCCACTCAGGCACACTTTCTAGACATTATTTCCAAGGGCTCTCTTTGCTCCATGTTTGATTTTGGGGGCAAGAGAGAGAGATGGGGCAGAGGGTCACTGGGATGGTAGACTCAGGAGGTGAATCTGAGAGAATAACAATGCTTAAAAAAGAGAAACTTTGCTAAATTACATGGTGAAGGTGCAGTTTCTATTTGCCTTGGGAATGGCAGAGAACTGGCTCCCTGTTAGGAAGGTAAGAAGGATGCGAGTTCAGGGTAAAGGGGAGGGGTCAGAGTCCAGACAGCTTTCTGTGTGTGATAGTCACAGAACGAATGGAAATAGAACAGTTTGCACCTTGCAGAAATCTTGCGAGTACCCACCCATCCAGGCAACCACCCATTAGCTCTGTGTTCAGCAGGTCCCAGCGTCCATTCTGGGGATGCCGAGGTGGAAAGGGGAAGGGGTCTGTCCACCCAGTGGGGACTGGTAATTACAAGGTGGTGCCGTTGACTTACAAATACATAAATAATTTCAGAGCCGCAACTGTAGGTCATGAATGCAGGGACCGTTTCTCCCCTTTGCGGCTGGCGAACCCCCGGGATGGCTTCCATCCTTTGGCAAGGATGCGGTGGAGGGCCTCGGCGGGCGCACAGAGTCACCTGTGTGTGGAAGGCCTCCCCGGGCTGTGGGAATGGCCCTCTTGGATTTCCTGACTTTTGTGCATTGATGGTTTCCCTCACAGAGTCGCATTAACCCAGTTCCCTAGGCTGAATGAAACCATTGGCAACTTTCTGATTTGTTTTTCAGGCTGAGTCGACGCTGGTAAAGAAGCCAGGAATTCCCAAGCTTTCCCAGGCGAGTGTGGAGAAACACCAGGACGCCTTTTTCTTCTTCCCCGTCCATCTGCGGCCAAGTGTGCATCGGTCAAAGGCAAACTCTGAATCGGGCTTTGTGCAGGTCTCTGGAAAGATCCCCAAGATCGTGTGACGGGGGGAAAAGGGACAGTGGTGGTGGTGGCGGTGACATTTGCAGAGCCAGCCCTGTCCCTGTCTGCCGCAGGATGCGTGTTGGCATGCTTTGTGAGAATAATCCACGCCGGGCAGAATGGGGCTTTTGACATCAGCAGAGGCCCAGGCTGCCTCACAATGAGGCCTGTTGGTCAAAGGGAGACTGTTTAATGAACTGCGCACCAGAGGCCAGCTCTGGCCATCTGTCCCGAGGATCTCTGGAGCGAGTCTTCGCTGTCACTGGCTGCACGTGCGAAAGCATCATCCCTTTCACAGGAAGAAATGGCAACAGCTAATTCATATTTCCAAATCGCAAACTCTGGGATGCTTGTTGTCAGATGGAATGAAAAGCTTGATATGCCTTGATCTTAAGACTTTATCAGCAGGGAAGCCCGAGAAACTAACTTTCTCTGGGCTCCGAGGTCAGTAACGATAATGGCTTTTTCCTTATGTCGCGGAGCAACGTCCTGTCAAGGGTACGCAAACACTCGGTGAAAATGAAATCCATCCAAGCCCTTAATCATCGAGTGAGGAAGACAGGCAATCACGGTTGTCACCATGTGGCGGGTGAAATGCTGAGGCTCAGGGAGAACGGGGGACTCATGACCAAGGTCGAATGGCAGGTGGGAGGTGGAGTTGACAGCTCATTGTGTCCTCCAGCCTCTGGCACCGAGGAAGGACATGCAAGGCTCACGTCGACTTTTCCTGGCAGGCTGGTTCTTCCTAGCCGGAATGCAGGTGGCGATGTTGTGATTCCTGGCCGAACCGACAATGCTTCAGTGATCATCTCTGTCAGCGCCAGGCACCCACTGAGTGTCACAGCGCAACTCCCAGGCTTAAGCGATGCGTGCCGAGGTTTTCATACGGCCTCTCATTTATTAGTTGTGTTGGAAAGAAATCTCTAATACCTAACTGGGTACCTCTGGATTTTAACAGCTGTGGTTTATAAGAGATTTGGGAGGGGGAGTATTTTCAAAGTGCCTTTCAGAAAGTCTCACCGTCGGTGGGAGTGGAAACTCCGTTCCGGTAGAATGACTCGCAACAGTCCTATGCTCAGAAAACCAAGCCTGCGAGAAAAATCAGCTATCTTCTTACAACTCACTGTAGCCAGGATGTCTCTACGCCACTTTCCCATCACCTCCCGTTGACTGGCAGTAACCTTCATGGAAAGTTTCGATGTCAAAATGCTGAGTATCTTGGAAGATGTTCTGTGCAGACGAGAATGCTTGGCCAGGAGCTGGAGAGTCACGCTTGGGTTGGACTTGAAGGTCGCTTTGAGTCAGAGATGCTGTGACTCTGGAGCTAATCAGCTTCAACTCCTAAAATGAAATGATGTTAACTACTATTTATTGAGTACTTTCTGTGTCGGCTTTGTGTGGATACCTGAGTATCATTCTCTGAATGATTCCCTCCCAATATTATCCATATTTAACAAATGAAAAATAGGGGTTTAGAGAGGTTTAAATCTTGTCTGATGGCACAGATTGAAGGTTTAGTAAGTGACCGTCCCCTGGAAATTGATTCCGGAGGAGTCCAAATCCTTACTCGAAATCACAACATTCTTTCAGATTCAGTACTGGAGTTAGGGAGGAAGGCCTCGAACAGGGGCTAGCAATGTCCCGGCGCATGCTTACCAGACAGCCGGGGGATTCCTATGCTGCTGCCAGTTGAGTTCAACTAATTATCAAAAGGGCAAATGCCCTTGAAGAGACAACACATTCACTGTCACCCATTAATACCACTGTGTGAAGTGGTATAGCCTAGCAAATGCCCAGAAGGAAGAAACTCAGAGCCTGAAGGTCCAGATTAATGACAACGTGAGCACCCCAGTATGGCCACTAGACTGTGGGGTTGTGGGGGAGAGCTCTGAGGATGCTTTTCTCCCTGCCTTGCATGTAACTCTTATTCAAAAAAGATTTGCTGACATCAATTCACAGTTCTGTTTTCTACTGGACTGAAAGCTTAATGCTTACCAGAAAGAACGCCCCAAACTCTGACCTGTGTGCAGGGAGAACATATATCATAATAAAACTACAATTTATTTTTAAAAATATGGTCTGAGAAATCAGGCTTTATATGCACACACACACACACACACACACACACACTCACATATGTGTATATATATATATTTTTTTTTTTTTCCTTAGAAAAAAGAAATACCTCTATCTGTATTATATAGGGAGATCTATATTCATTTCTTTCTATCACCTTCTGGTGGAAAAACTGTCCCTACAATTTAATCCCAAGATCATCTTACTTCTCACCCAGTCTGTGGCTCCTTATATAACAAAATAATGCCTCCTGTTTTTCCAGGGGGCACAGATCGAGCAGCAGTCTACACTGAGTACTTTAAGCTATAAACATTTTGTGACGTCAAAAGTCACCTTTCTGGGGCACCTGGGTAGCTCAGTGAGTTGAAGCCTCTGCCTTCGGCTCAGGTCATGATCCCAGGGTCCTGGGATTGAGCCCCGCATCGGGCTCTCTGCTCAGTCGGGAGCCTGCTTCCTCCTCTCTCTCTGCCTGCCTCTCTGCCTACTCTCTGCCTACATCTGTCTGTCAAATAAATAAATAAAAATCTTAAAATTAAAAAAAAAAGTCACCTTTCTTCCACAACAGGTCCCAGATGTTTTATGTAAATAATTTAAGGGTTCTTGACATAAAGGAGATGTTAGCAACAGCAAACCAGCCTAAGGCCATGTGACATGTGCACATCTCATCTAGCACTCACAGTGAAAAATACAACATTTTAGAATAATTCAGGTTTGCTCGTTTGTTTTACCTTTGGAATTAAAATGAACTCAAAAGTAGAAAAGAGGGGCGCCTGAGTGGCTCAGGTGGTTAAGCCTCTGCCTTTGGCTCAGGTCATGATCCCAGGGTCCTGGTATAGAGCCTGCGTCTCCCTCTCCCTCTGCCTGCTGCTCCCCCTGCTTGTGCTGTCTCACTCTCTCTCTGTCAAATAAATTTTTAAAAATCTTTTAAAAAAAAAAGTAGAAAAGAAAAAGAAAAAGACTTCACAATATGCTAAAGCATTGGGAAATAAATAGAGTCCAACTATAGCCAGAAAATATACTTCATCTTGCTTCTTCTTCTTCTTTTTCCCTTTTTTTTTTTTAAAAGAGCTTCTATGCTTGAAGAGCCAGACCTCTCCCGTGTGCCACGGATCCAAGCCCCAACCTCCATGAGGACCAGAGTTCCTCTGTTCAGAACCTTACCTTTTCATCTGACTGCTGATTCAGACCCTTTAATAAACTGGCAAACAGAAATAAATAAATATATATACTTGTATATACGCTTCATCTCATCACTCAAGGTCCATTAAATGCAGATTTCATCCATGAAGCTAATATTTTCTCAGATTTCATGAGCATTTTTTCAACTTTGATGTGTTCGAAAGTACACTGGGGCTCCGCTGGGAGCTGCCTAATGACACGGAGGGAGGGCGGTGGGCGCCCAGCCGGCCTCCTGCTGGGTGGTGAGATGGGCAAGATCGGTGTGAGGGGACCAAGGTGTCCCCCTCTCCCCCCGCCCTGCCTGCAGTGCCTCCTACGAGGCCACAGGACCCGCCTCTCTAAAAGCCTAAGGACCAAATGCTGAACAGCTTGAGCCCTTTGGCCTCGGCAAGGCTATTCCAAGCCTTTGGAAACTTTGCAAAATAAACAAAGAAATCTGACTCCAATATGTATTTGACATTTTGTCCTTTGAAAGGACAAAGATGTCCTAAACATTTCAAAGGGAGGTGTAGAGATAAGACATCTATTCTACTTTTAATATGTCTATGAACAATTATGAGGAGCTTCTCCTTTCTTTCTTTCTTTCTTTCTTTCTTTTTTTTTTTTAAGATTTTATTTATTTATTTGACAGAGAGAGATCACAAGCAGGCAGAGAGGCAGGCAGAGAGAGGAGGAAGCAAGCTCTCCATGGAGCAGAGAGCTCGATGCGGGGCTTGATCCCAGGACCCTGAGATCATGACCTGAGCCAAAGGCAGAGGCTTTAACCCACTGAGCCCCCAGGCGCCCCGTTCTCCTTTCTTTCTTCCTGCCTCCCTCTCTTCCCCTTCCTTCCTTCCTTCCTTCCTTTCTTTCTCTCTTTCTTTCTTTCCACCAAGCAAAGGGAGCAGGGAAGAACATTTGGAAAATATCTCCACCAGGGGAAAGGCCTCATTCAATGGAGAGCAGGGAAGCGTGGGGAAGGAAAGCTGGCTGGGATTGGAACTGCACGTCTTCCCCACACAGGGTCCGGTGTTTTCCAGAATGTGCTCTGGGTCCTCAGAGAGCCTCCTTCAGCTCTTTAGGGAGTTACGTGAGCCCTGACGCTGGTGCTCACTGCGGCCAAGCAACTTCAGCTTCTACTCTGAATCTCTGGCATTTTCTGGAGCCACTGCTCTTCCCTTATCCTTCTTAAAAACCATTTGAATCTTGGCTGCTTTCCTGACCACTAATATTGCCTCCATATACGGAAAGGGGAAAATAGGAGAGGTAAAATCAACCCATCATTATGTGAATATATAATATGAATATATTATATGAATTTATATAATAAAACATCTGGTGCAAGAGAGGCTAGCTAAAATAGGATTGGAAGTGCTCATATTTGACATTGAATCACTAATCTACCTGTCTTCACCAATGACATTTCAACCACATATCGGTTCTGCATCCCAAATGATTATCCATTTTCTTCTGGTTTTGTTTTATTATGTCTTAGTAGCTATCTCATTGTTTTTATTTAAAGATTTTATTTACTGGGGCGCCTGGGTGGCTCAGTGGGTTGAGCTGCTGCCTTTGGCTCAGGTCATGATCTAGGGTCCTGGGATCGAGCCCCGCATCGGGCTCTCTGCTCCACGGGGAGCCTGCTTCCCCCTCTCTCTGCCTGACTCTCTGCCTACTTGTGATCTCTCTCTGTCAAATAAATAAATAAAATCTTAAAAAAATAATAAAAATAAAAATAAAAAATAAAAAAAGATTTTATTTACTTATTTTTAAAATTTTTATTGTTTTTTTTTTTTAAGATTTTATTTATTTATTTGACAGAGAGAAAGAGCACAGCAGGGGGAATGGCAGGCAAAGGGAGAGGGAGAAGTAGGCTTGCCCCAACCAGGGAGCCCGACGTGGGACTTGATCCCAGGACCCTGGGATCATGACCTGAGCTGGAGGCAGATCCTTAATGACTGAGCCACCCAGGTGTCTCAAGATTTTATTTTATTTTTTGAGAGAGAAAGAGAGCACAAGTAGCAGGGGAGGTGCCAAGGGAGAGGGAGAAAAAGACTGCTCACTGAGCAGAGAGCCACACACGGGCCTCGATCCCAGGACTGGGGATCCTGACCTGAGCTGACAGCAGACACATAACCAACTGAGCCACCCAGGAGTCCCATTAATTATTAAATAGAAAAAGTCCTCCAAAATTCTTTTGGAACTGGCTGAATAAGTAAGTTCTAAATTAATGAAAACATATACAGATCTTCTTCCACTCACAATGGGGAGCTATATCCCGAGAAACCCATCATAAGTTGAAAATTTCATTAAATTGAAAATGCTTTTGATACTTATAATATCTCAAACCTCATACTTTAGCCCGGCCTACCTGAAACATGCTCAGACCACTTCCATTAGCCTACAATCATGCGAAATCACCCAACACAAAGCCCATTTTCTCGTAGCATTGTCTACCTCACATAGTGTGTTGAATATTGTACTGCCAGTGAGAACCGGAATGGTTGTAGGGATATGGAGTGGCTGACGGTGCATTGCTTGTTGACCCTGTGATCACGCAGCTGACTGGGAGCTGCTGACGCTGTCACCACTCAGCATCACGAGAGTAATCGTCCCGTATATTGCTAGCTGGGGAAATGTTCCTAATTCAACATTCCAAGTACGATTTCTACTGAATGCATTTCACTTCTACACCATTATAAAGTCTAAAACTCATAAGCTGAGCCACCGTAAGTTGGGACCGTGTGTACATCACGTTTCTACCTGTAGTTTGTCACGTCAAACCAAACACATCCTACACTGAACTTGTCTAGCTAACCCCCTCTCAGTTCTAATTATGATTTCTTTCTTTGACTCCTGTTTTTATCAATAGATCCATCATTCTTTTCAGTCAGGCACAATGATCAAGAATGACATCACTCATTAATTTATTAATCTCTTTGTTTTCCAAATTACGAATATTCATGGAACACTAACCACTAACCAGGCACTGGAACCAGGCACTGTCTTAGACTCAAATAACACAGCAGTGAACACAACTGAGTAAAACCTTCTGCCTTCTCGTAGCTTCTAGATTACTAGGATAGAAAGTCAATAAATACGATCAATGAATTTTATATAGGGTAGCGATAGAGCTTCCCATGTCTTTCCCCTCTTCTGGGTCTTTTGTCTCTTATATGGAAGCTTATATTGGGTTTAGAGTCCACCCAGGGGATCCAAGATGATCTCATTTCAAGATCCATAATTTGATTACATCTGCAAAGACTCTCTTCCAAATAAGGGCACAATCACAGACTCTGGCAGTTAGGGGGTACCTGTATCTTTTGGGGAGCCATCCCTGAACCCATTAGAGACAAGAACAAGTGGAATTGTTTTTTCCGTTTTAAATTAGAAGTTATAGGGAAGATGTTTCTGAAAAGGTGACGTTTGAATAAAGACCTGGAAGAGGCAGGGAGGGAACAGTGCAAACTTCTGGGAAGGAGAACTCTAGGAAGGGGGAAGGGGGAAGTGGGAACCATGTAGAATTCTGGGAAGGAGAACGCCAGGATGGGGGAAGGGGGAAGGAGGAACCATGTGGAGTTCTGGGAAGAACACCAGGAAGGGGGAAGTGGGAACCATAGAATTCTGGGAAGGAGAACGCCAGGAAGGGGGAAGGGGGAAGTGGGAACCATGTGGAGTTCTGGGAAAAAGAACTCCAGGAAGGAGGAAGTGGGAGCCATGCAGACTTCTGGGAAGGAGAATTCCAGGAAGGAGGAAGGGCAAGTGTTCAAAGAGCAAAGAGGCCAGGTTGTGCAGAGCATCAAAGGTCCAGATGATGACCTTAGTTTTTACCCTGAGCATGAGGGGGAACCGACGGAGGGCTTAAAGCAGAGAAGCCACACGGCTCGACTTCTGTCCAACATCCTGCTGCTGGCTGGTGTGTGAAGAATAAAGGGAAGGAACAAAGGCAGAGACAGACAAGATGTGTTCAGACATGACGGGAAGACAGGTTTGAGCCACAGTGATTGTGGCAGAAGCACTGAAAGTGGTTGGATTCTGGACGTGTTACAGGAATATTCCTGACAGGATTTGTATATGGATCGATCGAGGGGTTGAGAGGAAAAGACACGTCCAGGGTGACCCCACAGATTTTTGGCTAGAGCAACTTGAAAACCTGAAGCTGACATTTCTGAGATGTGGAAGACTGGGATTGGCAGGAGCTCAGCTGGGGGCAACCAAGTGAGGGGGTCCAGCCGTTGAGCCTGAAATGCCTTTCAGTCACTCAGAGTCCGGCAATGAACAAGCAGCTGGGGAAGAAGTCAGGACAGGGAGGTCTGGGCTGGAGATTCAAATCTGGGACTTGGAACACAGAGAAGATCCCTAAAGCCCTGAGACTGAGTGACATCTGTGTGGAAAGGAAAGAGAAGTGGTTCTGGGACGGGGTTCTGGGTCACCCCAACACTTAGAGGTCCAGGACAGGAGGGACCAAAGGAAGGAGTAGAGGTAGGTGGAAAATCAGACAGCACAAAGCATGGAAGCCAAGTGAAAAAGGTCTTTTGATTCTCAGCTGGTTCTGCCATCTCCCAGATGTAACCTCTAATGCCATTACTTCTTCCTTTACATTCCCCACGATCCATGGGACACTAAACACACAGGGAACGGCTCACTTAGCTGGAGTCAACCAGTTTCATCCCTGGTCACCCAGGGCTGGCCACAGGGACTTGCAGATGGAGTACCTAGAATAGCAGGACTGGAAGCAATGTGTTGGTCCAGTGTGTGGTTCCCACATGCCAAGGCTGCCGGGCTGAGCCCAGGCATGTCACCAGCCCTCCAACGGCCTCCTGGGGCAGGTGGGGCACGTTGGACTCTGTGGCACCAGAGTCGCAGACCAACTGCCCCCACCGTCCCGTTCTGCTCCCTTCATTCCTGTAGGAGTGTCGTCCCCGAGAGTCCTCCCCAGGTAAGTTCCCGCATTCAAGTATCTGTGAGTCATCCCTGGGGAACCCGGCCTGAGATGGGAAGAGACACAAAAGGAAGAGGAAAAATATAACCCAAGGAAGAGGAACGTCTCAGATGCTATACAGAAAGCTCTCCACTTCTCTCCGCATATCGAGTCTCTGTGCCTGTTAGGATAATATACCCAAGTACAGGCGGTTTTTATTTTATCGCACATCTTGAAGCATCCACTAGGTGGAGAACTTGCATCAAGTTTGCAGCTCAGCTCAGGCCCCTGGGCAGGAGCCAGCCAAGGGAGCTGCATTTATCTATGGATTTATTTATTTATTTAACCATTATTGAAAGGAAACGATGGGTTCTAACCCGACAATGAAATGCATTTATGGCTCTTCTTAGTGGCCTAAGCTTTCCAGACATTATAGGCCTGGAAACATTATATAGAATTACATTTCTCTTGTGATTGACTGTTACTACGCAATGTTTTTCGTAGAAAAAGATTAACTGTGCGAGTTCAAGGCTAAAATTTCTGCATAATCAGTTTGGTTGAACACTGCCTCTTGATTAGTTTATTATGATTTATTCTGAGCTCTTTTAAATTGGCAAGATGGTATTTTTTCCGAGTTTCTGGGAGTGAGTATTGATTGAAAGATAACTGTAGATTAAGAAAATAATTTTATTCATTAAAAAGCCTTATCCACTGATGTGCTTTTTTACATTTCAATTTTCAAACACTGGGCAAAGGAATTTCTTTTCATCGGCATTGTTATTCTTGCTGATTGTTGAGAAAGTTTTATCGAGGTCACAGAATGTAGGTTAATAGAATTTACTATGCCACGCCGTCTTGGTTGCCGCTCTGGGAAGTAGGATTGCGACCCCAGTTCAGCTGCCAGCCAGCCCAGCCATGGGAGCTCTGCGCGGGGAATCCTTGCTGGCTCCAGGTGAGACCACGGGGTAAGCTTGTCTCTTGCCACCACGGACGGATGAGAACCACGAATAGGCTTGCTGGTCCCGGCCCTGCCTATGTGCACCCCCAGCAGCGCTTCCTGGAAATAGTCTGGACCTGGGTCTCTTAATTTGGGTGAACGTTAAAGCAGGGGTTAGCAAACTATGGCCCAGGTCATATTCAGCCCACTGTCTGAGTTTTTACCGTCCTCAAAATAAGGACTTTTTTTTTTTTTTTTTAAAGATTTTATTTATTTATTTGAGAGAGAAAGAGAGAGTGCACATAAGCAGGGGGAGAGGCAAAGGGAGACGTTGAGAAGCAGGCTCCCCACGGAGCAGGAAGCCTGATGTGTGGCTCCGTCTGGGGCCTCCAGGATCATGACCAGAGCCAAACGCAGACACTTAACCGACTGAGCCACCCAGGCGACCCTAAGGATGGTTTTTACAGATGAACATTTTCGATTGTTCTGATGATAGGGAATGCTAACTTTGAGCCACGATTAAGTGATAGATTTTTCTCCTGTCCCTTGCTAAGTGCCTTTCTTCTCATTAAGGGACTTGTATTACAAAAAACACAAAACCACACTCAATTATTAGTTTGGATTTTACCAATTAAAATCTGCAAGAATTTATTTTCTCTCCTGTAATCTAAGCACAGGTAGTCCCACTCCTTATCCGTGGTTTGGTTTTCCCATGGTTTTTGGTTACCCACAGCCAACGGTGGTCAGGAAACAGATGACCCTCCATCCCAGGTCAGGAGCGGCTGAATGCTGTGTCAAAACACTTACATCACTACCCTGACTTCATCTCCTCATGCAGACATTTTATCATCTCCCTTCACCATGAGAAGGGTGGGTACAGGACACTTATATGTGTTGAGAGAGAGAGAGAGAGAGACCACATTTGTAGGACTTTTATTACATTGTTATAATCCTTCCATAGTCTGTGCCTAATTGATGAATTAAACTATCAGAGATGTGTCAGTATAGGTAAAAACAGTATTATAGGGTTTGGTACCCTATAATATAGGGTAGTACCAAACTTATCTGTGATTTCAGGCAACCACTGGGGTCTTGGAACTTATGCCACACAGACAGGGGTGGGAGGACAACTATATCCACATAATATCCCTTATTTTGCCTCTCGATCTGACAAGTCAAAATATTTACTCTCTGGCCTTTACAGAAAAAATCTACTGACTCCTGCTTTAGAGGGCCCATTTACTTTTTACATCTCCTGAAATTACACATAAAGGAGTGTGTGACATGTGAATTTTTCTGGAGAGAGGGCATGTGACATTCCTTACCCTAAAAGGTGAATGTAACCACCAAAATGTTAAAAACTACTAGTCTCGGGGCACCCGTGTGGCTCCGTCACTGGGCGTCTGCCTTCGGCTCAGGTCATGATCCCAGGGTCCTGAGATGGAGCCCCGCATCGGGCTCCCTGCTCAGCGGGAAGCCTGCTTCTCCCTCTCCGACTCCCGCGGCTTGTGTTCCCTCTGCTGTGCCTCTCTCTGTCAAATAAATAAATAAAACCTTAAAAAACAAAACAAAACTACTAGTCTCACTGGATGAGAGCTTCTCCATTGCCAGTAATAGTAACAGCAACAACAAGGGCTCACAGTATTATTGGGTCAGGGTACTAACTATGATCAAGACATTGCTAAGTTGAATTATTAACAATACGAGTGCAACTCTTTGGTCATAATCACAAAGTTTATTATGCTTTGCTGAACATGAAAAAGAGGAGCTCCCTTGTTTTGACGCATTTGAGAGGAACACAGGGCTTGGCCCTGCAAAGGCACGGAGCTTGGGCCCACAGTGGAATGACCCAAGTGATCACAATTAGCAGGACACTTGAAAACGTGTTACTGTCAAATGCACATCGTTAGGGCAAGGAAATCAGCTCTTCTCACGAATGTGAAGGTAATCCTAACCACAATGGTACCTGCCAGGAGGGGAGCCTTCAACAAGGCTCTCTGAAGTTTCCGACTGCCGTTTCGGCAACGACCATAAGACCATGAGAATGAGCGCCTTTAAGAAAACAGACGGCCAGAGAACCTTCTGAGAAGCAACAGTGATTCCTCAGAATGCGTATTTGATATCTGAGATCCACTGAGTTTGAAGGGGGGCGGGGCGGAGTCTATCCTAGCCCTTTCGGACTATACTCCCCTGAGTATTCAAACAGGTTAAATGAGCGATGGCCACCCCAAACAGACCCTTCATTTCTGGACTGGCTCCCATTCATCCTCTCCGCAAAGACGAGTGGACACGCGTGGCCTTTACAATGCCCGCCCGCTGGAAAGAACTCGGGGCAGCCAGGAAAACAGACGAGCGCATTACCTGCAATCAAAGCCCGTATCTTCCTGCCTAGCAACCTGGGAACTACTGTCTCAAAGAACCGTCTATTTTTTCCCCCCTCAACAGGATGCTTGCTCTAGTTTATAAAAAGGAAGAGGATTCACACACCTTCTCCTTTGATTGAGTTGTTTGTGTTGCTGGGAATTCTGGCAAACGTCTCCCAGGGCTCCGCTGAGTGGTTTGGGTACAACATCGCCGACGGTTCCAATTTAAGAGGCTCTCACGAGATTGCGCGGAGACAAAGGGTCTGCGGAGACCCGCAGCCCCGTAGCGCTCCGCCGCTCTAATCTGAGTTCTGCTCTGCAAAGTCCTGTCTAATCCTCTTGGACCCTGCTGTGGCTAGCAGTCTAGGCAAGGGCAGCGAGAGCAAAAGCTGCGGGATACAGATTTAATTCAATCTAGCAAACATTTCTTAAGCACCTCTGGTGTGCCCGTCACTGGGCCAGGTTCTGGGGATGGGAAGATTAATAGGATAGGATTCCAGAACTCAGAGGGGTCATGGTTTACAGGCAGAGAGGCACAACCACGTGAATATTAAAGCAGAAGAGGGGAGCAGAGGGCATCCGTCACTGAAAGGGTGACATGGGGTATGTCTTCACTGATAAGGAGATGTTAAGGGGTGGAGAAGGGGCAGTCGGGCAGCCTGGGGAGAGGAAAACAGCATCAGCAGAGTTAAGACGGTGTCAAAGTCTACGGTGTTTGGGGTGGAGGTCAGAAGGATTTCATCTTGGAAAGAGGTGGGAGAAAATTCTAGAAGCGTGGACAGGGGCACAATTGTTAATTCACTCACTTACTGTTAGAGACAGGATAGAGAAGATACATCAACAGATCCCTGCTTGGGAAGTTTACTTTTGGGGGTGAAGACAGGTCATAAATACAAAAAAGCAGGAGATTATTATGTAGTATTAGTTTGTCTGGCCTGCCTTAACCATGTACCACACTCTGGGTGGTCTAGACAACAAAGGTTTTGTCTCAGCGTGCCAGAGGACAGAAGTTCAACACCAAGGTTTTGGCAGAGTTGGTTCTAGGCCTCTTCCCCAGTTTCTAGGGCTGGGAGGGCTTGTAGCAAGCAGTAGCATCCCAATCTCGGCCTTCATCTGCGTATGGCGTTCTCCCTGTGTGTCTGGGTCCAAATTTCCCCTTTGAATAAGGACACCAGCTGCCCTGGAGTTGGGCCCACCCTAAAGACCTCAGCTTAACTCAGTCATCTGCAATGACTCTTTTCCCAAAAAGTTACATCCACAATCCACATACTGGGGATTAAAACTTCAACATCTTTTGGGGAGATATAATTCAACCCACAATAGCATGTTAACTTATAGTAATGCCTCAGAGTAAAATAAAACAGTGTAAGTGTGTTGCGGAGACATATGGGCATGAGGCAGGGTAGTGGGGAGGTTTGCAATTTTCTGTAAGGTGGCCCAGGGTATGACTCACTAAGGAGGCTACATTTGGACAAAACCCCAAGTGAGACATGGGAGCTGGGCTCACAGATGTCTGGGGGAAGAAGGAAGAAAACAGCGCAAAGGCGTTGTGTTGGGGGGGACTGGTGGGTCTGAGGAACAAGCAGGCCAGTGAAGCTGGAGCCAAGGGAGGGGAAGGAACAGGAGCTGAGGTCAGTGACTGCGGGCTGCTCGGTCAGCAGGGTCAGCAGGGCCTTAAGGCCATTGGAAGGACTTTGGCCATGGAGTCTTTGGGCATGGGGCAGAAGAGTGAGATGGTCCTATTAGGTTTTAGGAAGTCTGGGGTTGTGGTGTTGACAGTGGTCTGGGGCAGGGATCAGGGGGGATGTGGAAAGACCAGTTCAGAGTTGTCTCTAAGAATTTAAGTAATGGGCAGAGGTTGCCTGCCGTCCTTGTCCTGGACTGCGGAAGCTTTCCCAGTGTGGCCCAGACCTGCCTTTACAGCTCCTCCTTCCTCTGCTCTTGACCTCAGATGTCAGAGCTGTCCACCCGCCACGAGTGCCTTTCCTGCCAACCTGCCCCTCTCTATGAAAATGGAAAACTTTCATCCAGAATGTTTCCTGATCTTGCATTTCTAATCTAGATTGTTCATTCTAGTAAAGTTAGAGGCATGGATTTCAGAGGTGACAAGATGTGGATTCGAAACATGGCTTTGAAAGCGATCAGCTATGTGACTCTGATCGGCTACAAGGCCTCTCTGAGCCTTGATATCTTCATCGAGAAGGGAGGTAACAAGGTCTGTCCTACCGAGGAACTGCCACGGCAGAAACCATGTTGTTAAAACGACTTATAACAGGAGCTCCGTGAGTGGCGAAGATTATTATTAAATATGAGTTTGGAGCTCAAGAGAGAGACTGTCTGCAGTCAGACTATCAGGAGTCGGGCATGTCTGTGGAAGCTGGGGGCGGTTTACCATTTCCCAGGCAGATCGTGCTGAGAAAGAGGAAATGACCCAAGAAAGAACATGCGCGATTAGTCGATACTGGGTTTTAATCTAACACATACCCACACTTCACCAATTTAAATTCAACTAATTTAGATTTTGCTGGCAAAACTGGGTTGCAACTTACTTCTGTGCTATTTATGAGAAAATTAATAGGGAGGCCATGATTCAGACCTTCTAACGTGGGGATGTTTAACCTACTTAAGTCAACCAAAATTACGTTGGAATCAGTTTAGCAAGATTAGTTTATGCAGAGACAATGTGTTACTTTAAATGATTTAGAGATGTAAAATTAGAATTTGGGAGCCAGAAAGGATATAGAGATTATTAGCATATGCCCTTTATTTTAAAAATGAGAAAAGAGAGGGGGTTTCCCGGACAGTTCATCTTAGGTCATGATCTCAGGGTCCTGGGATCAAACCCTACATAAAGCTCACTGCTCAGCGAGGCACCTGCTCCTCCTTCTCCCTCTGCTCACCTACCCCTGCTCGTGTACTCTCTCACTCTTCCAAATAAATAAAATCTTTAGAAAAATGAGAAAAGAGTAGAGTAAAAAGTTCAACTGACCTGTACAAGCCCATACAGAATGAACAGAGATGAGGACTCAGGCCACCTCGTTCCCGAAGAGTGTCCCTTTGAACATGCTAGGTGTCAACTTTTCCACGACAAGTGATCAATGTTCTTCCTAGCCCATACCTGGTTCGCCATTAGTGGTGTTTTTTTGTTTGTTTGTTTTGTTTTTGTTTTTCAAATTCTTGATGGTAATTAAGGACTTGCTGTTTACAAATGATCATGTAATTCAGACTTTCTATTAATTCATGCTGGTGTTCCTGGTGAGGTTCTGGAATGGATTGAAGGGATTTGGCCAGTTTACTTGGCAGAGTTGCAAAAGGGAGACCTGCACAACGCGTAAAATCCTGTTGGCAGCATCACTCTGAGCAAATGTACTTTATTTAAAAAAAAAAAAAAGGCCTCTGCATACCCAATTTAACTCACTGGTGCTTAATCAGGATCATTGTGAATTTTAGATTGGCTCCACAGATTAGGTGTTCTTAATCCTGAAGTCTGGCTGGTTTAGCAACATAGTCTCAACAAAGATCAAAGACATTTTATGAACAGCTGATAGTAGAGAGAGAGTAGAGATAGCTCTACCTGGTCAATGTATTTTTGAGGGTCACACCCTTTATTGCTGAAACATGAGCACACACACATTCAACTCAGAGGCATTCTAAGAAGAATCAGCTGACTGCGAGACAGACATCTTTCTTTCATTCTTTCTTTCTTCCCCCCTTCTTCCGTTATTTATTTATTTATTTATTTATTTCCCTCTTCCATTCCCTTCCTTCCTTTCTAATTTAAATTCAGTTAACCCACATAGAGGCAGATGATCTTAAAGGGCATTAAAGTTTACATAGATCACTGCTGGCTATAAAACATTTGGGGTGGGGCTCGAGTGGATGGTCCCCAGAATCTCTATTATCTGATTTCAAGAGAGTCTGAAAAGAAAGGAATCTTACATGATTCATTTTCAAAAGGCCTGTGTATTTGACTTAAAAATATGTACCTTTAGTACCCCTGCCCCAGGCTGTCAAGACAGAACAAACCAGTGTATTAATTACGCAAATAAATTAGTAGTAGAAAAACAGCTGCAACTAGCAGAAAGGACATACATGGGAGGCGCAAGTATTATTCCACTGTGGAAGAGTACAAAGCGGGCTGGACTTCAAGTCAATAAGAAATGGATTACAGTGGAAACTTCTTAAGTCTGCAAGCCACACACGGACAGTTAATGCTACAGACTTCTTTCTACCTGGTGTGCAGCGAACTGTGACTCACCCTTTAACATCTGGTATATCCATGGCTTTGTCTTTTCTTCTTCTTCTCCTTTCCCTTCTTCTTCTTGGATTTAATAACTGTGCTGGGAATAAGAATATAGACCAGACTTGAATATTAAGTCAAAATAGTACTATATACCCTTTACCTTAATGTGTGTGTATATATATATATATATACACACATGTATGTATATATATACATATATATATATAGCTTAACTTAAATGCTAAATTAAATATTATATACTATTTATCTTTTTTTGGACAGAAAGATAAAAAACATACAAAGGACACTGGTGTGAACTCTACTTAACTGTTTTTACAAACCAACTCAAGCTTCAGCATGTGGGTGGGTGGTTAGGAAATTCTCCAGATGCCCTGGGCTCAGCTCTAATGCTTGAACAACAAAACAAGTTCATGTTATTGGTGAATAAGGGGATCCAAGGTCTTCCACTGAAAGCTTTGGCCCTTTGTAGCAAAGGGGACATCATCATCTAGGACGTCAGGTTCTGTATGGGACCATGGCTTTCACTGAACCTTGTCCCAGGTACCATGTCTTTCCTTTCACTCCCCTTTCACTCCTCCCTCCCTTCTTTCTTCCTTCCTTCCCTCCCATTTTAACCACTTTAAAAAAAAGGTTTTATATATTTATTTGAGAGAGTGAGAGTGCATAAGTGGGGGGAGGAGCAGAGGGGGAGAGGGAAAAAATTTCAAGCAGACCCCCCTCTGAGTGTAGACCCCAACGGGGGCTTGATCCCAGGATGCTGAGATTATAACCTGAGCTGAAACCAGGAGTTGGACACTTAAATGACTGCGCCACCTAGGTGCCCCCTCTATTTAACTACTTCTAAGTAAAAGTTTTATGCAATAACTACAGTTACATGGCAGTACCCCGATGACCACCATCCGTTTCCAGAATTTTTTATCTTCCCAAACTGAAATTCTGTTCTCGTACAGGAACTTGGTGGAAGTCCCCATTTCCCCTCTTGTCCGCCCCTGGTAACTACCATTCTACGTTCTGTATTTATGAATTGGACCACTCTAGGTACCTCATATAGGTGGAACTATCTGCTATTTTTCCTTTCGTGACAGGGAAATTTCATATCATAATGTCTTCAAGATTCATTCATGTCATTGTAGGTATCAGCATTTCATCCCTTTTAAAGACTGATTAAATATTCCATTGCGGGGGGCACCTGGTTGACTCAGTCAGTTGAGCGTCTGACTCTTGGCTTTGGCTCAGGTCACTATCTCAGGGTCCTGAGATGGAGCCTGAGTCTGGCTCTGTGCCCAGCAAGGAGTTTGCTTGAGGAGTCTCTCCCTCTCTCCCTTCCCCCACTTGCTCTCTCTCTCAAATAAATAAAGCTTTTAAAAATATTCAGTTGTATGTATATATCACATTTTATCTATTCATCTACTGGTAGACACTTGGGTGGCTTCTACCTTTTGGCTCTTGTGAATAATGCTATGAACACGCATATACAAATACCGGTTTGAGCCCCCCTGATTTCCATTCTTTTGTGTTTTTACAAGTGGAATTGCTAGATCACATGATAATTCTACCTCTACTTTTCTGAGGAACCAACCACATACTGTTTTCCATATAGTTGCACCATTTTACATTCCTATCAGTAGTGTGTGGGGTTTCCAGTTTCTCCATCTTATCAACACCTGTTTTCTGTTTTGTTTTGTTTTGATAACTGCCATCTTACTGTAAGTAAAGTGGTATTTTGTGATTTTGATTTGCATTTCCCTCATGATTAGGGATGTTGAGCACCTTTTCATGCACTTACAAGCCATTTGTGTATCTTCTTGGAGAAATGTCTATTAAGTCTTTGGCCCATTTTTTAATTGGTTTGCTTTGTTGTTGAGTTGTAGTTCTTCATATATTCTGGATATTAACCCTTTACCAGACATATATGATTTGCAAGTATTTTCTCCCATTGCATGCTGCTTTTTCAGTCTGTTGATAGCGATTCTGATGCACAAAAGTTTTTAATTTGACTAAATCCAACTTACCATATTTTTCTTTTGTTGCCTAAACTTTTTTTATATCCAAGAGTCATATCTTATTCTACAAAAGAAAAATATGGCATGTGCTAGATTTAATTATTTCTATGAGTATGAACCAAATACAATGCAAACCCAGCAAAACCTATTTGAAGGAAGAAAGAAACTGTAGATCTGAACCTCTTCAGGTGAGGGCTTAGGATTAGAGGATCTAAAAAAGATTTTAAGGACACTTTTTGTTTTTTTCCTCTTATCTATTCAAAATTAGGTGACAAACTGATAGAGGAAAAGATACATGACAACGGATTTAAAATTTACTTTTTTTTTTTTTTTTAGTAGAGATTGTAGTTGTGTATATATGTGGGGTTTGCTGAGTATTGGTTGAAGTTTTTAAAGTATTCTTGGTATAGCTGAAGGAAGAAGTACTACGGACACCATCCCTCATTTGGTAATAACCAGGAGTGATGTTAGTTGGACACAGTAAACATTTTCATTAGTGGTAGAATATAAAAAATTAGAAGAAACCAGACCACCTAAATATGTCTAGCAAAAATGATAGCTACTATGTTTTGAGACTAGTAGACCCTCCAAGTACATGAACATTTATTATGGTACATCACATTAAAAAGAAAAATCTAATATTTGTTTTGCCTTTTAAAATAGCCACACGAATTACTAAACACTAACTCATATTGTACTGAAATAGGGGAAAGGGAGGTTTTCTTTTTTTCTTTTTTTTTAGATTTTATTTATTTATTTGAGAGAGAGAAAGAGTGAGAGAGAGATAGAGTGAGCATGAGAGTGGGGTGAGGGCAGAGGGAGAAGCAGACTCCCGACTGAGCAGGGAGCCTGACCTGAAACTCCATCTGGGGCCTCCAGGATCATGAACTGAGCGGAAGGCAGATGCTTAACTGACTGAGCCACCCAGGCACCCAGGGTAAGAGAGATTGTCTAAGATAAAAGGGAAAACTTACTTGGCAAACATGTTCGTTTCTGTTAAGTGGTTTGTGGCAGAATTGGGCACTACAGATGGTCCTCCTCTACCACAGAAAGCAGCTATCCCTGGGGAGCGGCTGATCTTCTTTCCTCTGTTTACCTGATGTGCTCATTGGCTAGCTCTCAACAATGGAATTTCAGTGCAAGTGATGTAAGTCAGCTGTTCAGTAAATGGGTGTACGTATTCTTGGCTTTTCTCTCCTTTATGTCGGCTGAACACAAAGGCTGATGAGTTCCGGCGGGATTTTTCCGGCGGGATTGTAGAGTCGTAAGATGGAAAGAGCTTGAGTCCCTGAATCACTGGGTGGAGAAACGCCTCCCCCCAGCCAGGAATGTCTGTCGACGGCTACTACTCGGCAAGAGATCAATTTCAGTTGGCATCAGACTACTGAAATTTTGATGTTGATTTCTTGCAGCAGCTAACTAACACAGGATTTCAAAGGGAATGGAGATGTTTTATGCAATTTGATCTTCAAGTAGATTGTAAGCTCTGAATTGGCACTGCATTATGCTAATGCCACAAATTCTTAGCATGGCCCAAAAAGACCTGCTAGATTTGACCTTGCCGATCTCTTCAGCGTATTCCAATGCCATGCTCTCTTTTTCTGAATAGCGGCTACATTGGCCCTTCAGTTTCTTCACTCGGTGAAGCTCTGTCCTGCCTCAGCATATCTGAACATGTTGTTCTCTCTGCCTGGAGTTCTGCTCTTTCCTCATCTGGCTAGGTCTGATTCATGCTGCAGAAACTTCCTGGTGACCCTCAACACAGACCAGGTCCTCTGCTGCATTCTTCCTTCTCTTACACTGAGATTACAGCTTTGTGTGATGATTCCATCAAATAGATGCTCTCCTTCTATGATTCATAAAGGCAGTGTCCAGGGCTTTTTTATTGGTTTTGTGTTTGTTTTGCTCACCATTGTATGCTCAAGGCCTGGAACACAGTGGACTCTTAATGAATATTTTGTCAAATAAAATAACCCATGTCCTTAGCTACCAACAATAATGCCTACTGCTTATGGAATGTCTATGTGCCAGATATGGTAATAAATGCTGTACCTGCTCTAATTAACCCACCCCATCACTCCAGAAAATTTTATTTTAATCCTAAACATGTAACACTTTATTCACCTGTCATCCATAAGGCCGAGGATTTACCTTTGATTATAAATCCATTGATTAAAACACCCTTAGGCTTTCGGCATAAACTACACCTATAGCCTTATGTATGACAACCAAATTGTCCAGGGTGTAACTGCACCTGCAAAACATCTTGAATATAGAATCCCTCTACATTGTTACAACTTCCCCATACTACTTTTTCCAACTTCATCATATATATATATATATATATATATATATATATATATAAATTTTTGAAAAATTGATTAATTTGATAGTGTTTTTAAAAGTTATCTGCTTTTCCTTGTTGCCTTCATATTTCACTAGTAACAACATTTTTTATTTTTTTGTGACTAAAATAACTAAAATCAGCATCAATATATTAAAAAAGTAACTGTATCTTGGTAGGTATAACTTGGAGGGACGTCATTTTGCATAGCCTGTGAACTGTGTTTTTTCAGCGTGACTGAGCAACAGTCAATACGTCTTAAGGAGAAAGAAGGGTCTTCATGAATCTGGAGAGTTGTTTAAATGGAAGTTGGTTGAGGGAACTTTTACTGTAGTTTCATTACTCATATTACAAAAGAGAAAAATGAGTCTCAGAGAGGCAAAACAACTTCTGTAAGTTTACAAAGTTAGTGAGTAGTGGAAAATTTTGGGTGAAAATTCAGGTCTGTGTGACTCCAAAGCCAAAGATCTGAATACATGAATCTCTTTCACTGATGGATGGTAAATCCTCCTGGTAGAAATCATGGCCAATATCTTACACAGTTGTGGGAAAATACAATAACCACTTAATAATTAATAAATTATTTAGGATTTTCTGGCAAGCAGGGGTCATTCTTTAACCTTTATTATAGCTGTAAGTCATCATATGATGTAAGAATGGGCATCATGGGGTCACCCGTGTGGCTCAGTCAGTTAAGCATCTTCCTTCAGCTCAGGTCATGATCCCAGGGTCCTGGGATCGAGCCCTACTTTGGGCTCCCTGCTTAGTGGGGAGTCTGGTTCTCCCTCTTCCTCTGCCTGCCATTCCCCTGCTTGTGCTCTCTCTCCCTCTCTATCAAATAAATAATTAAAATCTTTTAAAAAATTAGGCATTATGCCCTTTTATTAGACTCTGTCTCATGAAAGGGCAGTGTGTGTGTATTAATTTATAGCAATACCTAAAGAACACCGAAACACTAAGTAATTAATAAATGTTTATTCATTGGACAAACTAATTAATTAAAATGGAAAAATAAATCAGCAGGATTTTTATACTCCCATTCTTTTGGCCTTCCTGGTGCTGTTGGTCACCCATTAGTACCTACTAATCTTTATTTTTCTAAAAATTCATTCAGGAAGTTTCTCTTTATTATTTTTTTTTTCAAAGAGATTTAGCAAACTCCAAGATGATGCTTTTTGAGAGCAGTAAATAAAAAAGAAATCTATTGCCTGATGTGCAAGACAAATAAGATGTGTCTGATTCTAAAATGAGTTGCAAAATTCTGGTTCAAAATGAGTGGTTGGTCATACTCATTTATTTTTTCTCCTCTTAAGAACCCTATTGAAATTATAGTTAAAGTCTTAAAGGTATTAATTACAAAATCAAAAAGAGCAGGAGTTGATCAAGAGCAAAGAAGGGAGAAATTTTTGTTTTTTTTTTTAAGATTTTATTTATTTATCAGAGAGAGAGAAGGGGAGAGAGAGAGCACAGGCAGACAGAATGGCAGGCAGAGGCAGAGGGAGAAGCAGGCTCCCCACCGAGCAAGGAGCCTGATGCGGGACTCGAACCCAGGATGCTGGGATCATCACCTGAGCCGAAGGCAGCTGCTTAACCAACTGAGCCACCCGGGCGTCCCAGAAGGGAGAAATTTAAACAAATTTCTGGATGGCAGAAAGTGGCTGAGGGATTGCAGGGTAGAGTAAATGACATTCTAGCATATGTAGGATGCTGGGTGAGTTTGGGATTCAGGTATATCAATTTTGATGGAGGGCAAGAATGATTCACTGGGCTGAAACCAAGAAGGTTTATTGAAAATCTGTTTAGAAAGATTCTACCTCCACTCAAACCTGTATTTAAAACACCTCATGGTCAGTAGTTCACATCTAAACAAACTAAAACATGTTATTGTAAACAAATTGAACATATTCAAAGCCAGAGCAGAGAGAATAAGCATTTCTTCCCCAAAGCAGTTCTGGCATTGGTGGTCTTCCAGACTAAGACCAGCTCTCTATCCTTTCACTCTTTCTTTTAAGAAGTACAACATAAAGGTTAAGAGATGATAAATATGAATGAAAAGGAAAAAGACCTAGAAGATCTACCCAAGGTATCTGAGATTTTGACCAACAGGAATTTCAGAACACAGAACAGGAAAAAAAAAATAAAGAATGATAGGAACTAATTCAAGAAAAAATAATAATAATAAACAAAGGAGTTCCCGGAGCCGAATGATTCCAGTTGCTCAGAACACTGACTAGGTAACAGGCTCATCTCAACGTGGCCCTGTAAAATTTCAGAAAATACACAAAAGCAAACATTAAAAATTTACAGAGAGGAGACAGAAAAAAAACAAAGGATTTGTTACAGAAGAACAATAATCAGGCAGTCATTTGAGTGTCCCTTTGGCAGCTCAGGATGACCAGCAAATAATGGACTATGCTTTCAAAATTATGAGATAATTTATTTCAATCTCATGCTTTATACCCAGGAAAGCTATCAGTTGAGAATGAGGGTAGAATGCATTTTCAGACATGAAAGGATTTTGAAAGTCTGTCTGTTACATAAAGTTTTTAAGGAAGTTACTTAGAGGGTATAGTCTAACCAAACGGGGCATAAACCAGGAAGAAAAAAAGCATAGGAAGGAAAAATTTATAAATCAAATAAGAGGAAAACAGAGAGGGAGACAAACCAGGAGAGACTCTTAACCATAGGAAACAAGCTGAGGGTTGCTGGAGAGGACGTGGGTGGACAGATGGGGAAACTAGATGATGGTGATGGGCATTAAGGAGGGCAAGAGATGAAGTGAGCGCTGGGTGTTGTATGCAACTGATGAATCACTGAATATTACCTCTGAAACCAATATTACAGTATATGTTAATTAAATTGAATTTAAATAAATATTTTTTAAAAAGGAAGGAATAATAAAGTGTAGTTCTCGGTTGCAGTAAGGAGCAGATCTGGAGAGCATTAAATTTAGACTGAGGGTCAAAGAGGAAGATATCTGGAAAAATGGGATCTTAAAAAAGATTTGCTGGATTCTTGAGATCTTGGAAAAGTAAGGATTTGATAAAAGCAAGTAATGCAAAGAAGAAAGAGAAACAGGAAAACAAGGAGGGGGCACCTAGGTAGCTCGGACAGTAAAGTGTCTGCCTACGGCTCAGGTCATGATTCTAGGGTTCTGGGATCAGGTCCCTTGTTGGACTCCCTACTCAGTGGGGAGCCTGCTTCTCCTTCTCCCTCTGTCTGCCATTCCCCCTGCTTGTGCTTTCTTTGTCTCTTTGTCCAATAAATAAATAAAATCTTAAAAAAAAAAAAAGGAGAAACGAGGAGGAAAAGGAGGAGCAGAAAGCCAAAAAACTCGAGGAAAACAAAAATTTTAAATGCAACAATAATATACTACTTGGTGGCATAGTTAATAATACTACACAGTCATTAACCAATACGCAAAGCAAGGAAGACTTAATAAGTATTTTTAAAAAGTAAGTGCTATGGGGCACCTGTGTGGCTCAGTGGGTTAAAGCGTCTGCCTTTGGCTTGGGTCATGATCTCAGGGTCTTGAGATGGAGCCCCACATCAGGCTCTTTGTTCAGCAGGGAGCCTGCTTCCTCCTCTCTCTGCCTGCCTCTCTTTCTACTTGTGATCTCTGTCTGTCAAATAAATAAATAAAATCTTTAAAAAATTAACCAATTAAAAAAATTATTTTAGATATCCCTACTAATTCAAACAGTATCTGTTATGTGGCAAGTGTATCTGTTATGTGGCAAGTGGCTAGAGAGACTGAGTAACTTGCTGAAGGCAACACAGATAATAATGCGTGAATTTGAACGTTTTCTCCGGTTCAAGAATATAAGCTAGTGTGGTCCAATAAAAATATAAGATGAACCATATATTAAATTAATACATTTTTAGTGGCTTTGTTAAAAAAAGCAACAAGTAAATGAAATTAATTTGAACAATATATTGTATTTAACCAATATACCCAAAAAGGTATCATTTCAACATATTATCTACTAAAAGCAATTGATAATGAGAAACATTCTGTGTTTCATATTGTTTTTGAAAACTGGCATATATTTTACATTTAAATGACATCTTAATTTGGTCAGCACTCACATTTCAAGTGTACCTGGCACTCAACCTATGGTGGAAATTGTCGGTCTAACCCCTTAACACAATCTCTAGATCGTGTGTGAAATTGATTGATAACTGGTTGTGCCAAAGACTAAAGCACAAATTTTCACCCTTTTTCTAGGAAACTCCAGATTCAGCATCTTGCTCTCAATGTCCTCAGTTTTATTTACGGAAACCATGTTAAGTCTATTTCTGTGCATCATTTCTAGGACATCCCTATTTAACTGCATTTGTTCTCTAACTGTTGTTCACAAGAGACAGGATTGGGTTGATTACAAGAAGCATGCAACACTGTCTTATAATTGCCACTAAATATGGTTAGTGTCTGTCTCAAAGCTAGCTCTGAAGGCATCTGAGGGCAGGGGACTCATCTTTGGATCTCCAGGGCCTGACCCATAATATCTGTGTAGTCAAGTTGGCTGGGTGTTACATGCAGATTTCCTGCCACAAACCTTGGACTACTACTTTTTTTTTTTGACTAATGACTTAGGAATCATGCAAACTATGAGAGATCCCAAAAGATGTCACCTCTAAAATTAGTTAACTCGACTCCAACAAGGATTCCAGGACTCAGTAGGACCACAAGAGCAATCCATATATAAGAGAATGTGCTTTTCCTCTTGAGGTACCACTATTGCCAAATGGAAAGTTTTTAGAACATTCTTGAAATGTTTTTAAAAGAAAACCTAAGAGCCCATTAACTGGAGTATGATTTAGTTTACGAAATGACTCATAAAGTTCACGATCCTTTTTAACTTCATGTTACCCCATTTTGAAGACCATCTTTTGCATAATCACCAAGAGGAAGAAGGTCTTCACGGAAACAGCAGACCTCGGCTGTCTGGCCTAGCTTGCAATAGGTATTTTCGGTTATGTATTCCCACTAACAAACATGGTAGCTCAGGTTGAGATATGCTGCTGATAGGAACCAAAGATTTCCTAGTAGTGAGATTTTACTGTGTTTGTTTGTTTGTTTTCCTTGTTGTTGCTTAAATAACTGCTGGAAGTATAAATTTCATCTTGCCAACTTCTATTTGGTATTTTAACCACTTTCCCTATGCATTCCCACACACCAGTGTTCTCTGTTAATCCCGCCGTGCAATTTTTACTGTAGATGCTACTTTTTTGTTTTTCCTTCCGATCTCTATCAACAAAATGAGGTTTTGGTTTGATGGGGTTATGTCAGAATCAGTATAGACCATGGTAAGTAGGCCAAATAATAGAAAACTGTCATAGTTTCTCCCCAGACAGTTGAGCAAGTTCCTTGACGAAAGGTGAAAACCCACATAGGTCCTCATCACATCCCTGACTTTGGATCACTGATTAGATGAAATTGAGAAGATGTGTTTAATTGTCATGACCCTGAGCTCCTCCATTGTTTCCAAATGCTCTTCCAATGTTTCCAAAAAGAAACATTCTTGTTTGCTGAAGCTGTTGTAAATAAATAAATAGCCCTTTGCTCTGGAACCGGTCAGTACTTTTGTTTCCTTAAATTCAAAGTCAAACCACAGTATCTGACTAGCACCTTTTAATGAGATTTAGTATCATAATATTTAATATGAAAATTCTACATTTGAATGATCAATGTGCCCCTTTTAAAAAAGAAGTACAGACTTTTTTTCGTTGGGTTTGGAAGGGGTTTACATTTTTTTTTTTTTTCAAAGTTTGGATAGGAGGAAATGTTTACTTTTCAGTTGAGCATACCCCAGTTGAAAAGGACTCAATAAAACTCCCATCCTGAGGGTATGAAAATAAATATTAGCATTTTATTAGAAGCAGATCACATGTTTTAGTTCAATGAACAAAGAGTGACCTTAATTGGCTGTCCTTTGCAAATACTTCCAGAAAGAAGGACTTCGGAAACAATAGTCTCTTAGTTTTTACTAGACTCTCTCAGCCTGCAACTCGCTGGTAGTGAAGAGCCCTATGAAACAGGTAAATCCAGGCAATTATGTCAGGGTCAATTCAGGAAATTATCTTGGGGAGGGGGTTGATAAGTAGATACCCTGCTTGAAATTGGATACTTGCCTGTGTTCTCACCTTGCCTCTGTGCAGGACTGGTGGTTTTCTATGTCACATACAACCTTCTTTGGGTGACTCAGTTTTCATAAAAACCTTCACTCAGCTGACTCTAGAAGTCTATGTGTTTGGCTTTTAATTGGTCTGCTTCCTAGGTACTCTCACTTTTATTTCTGCACCAAACCTAAACCACATTGTTTCAGTTTTCCTACACTGAAATTACTTTTCTGAACCCAGTTTGTATAACGTGCCATAGATACGCCTTGAAGGAATACTACAGATGACGTCAGGCGTATTCTTGTGTTTGCTTGAAGAGTACTGATGAAGGGGGCGCCTGGGTGGCTCAGTCGGTACCAGGGTATTAATGATAAACAGGGTCTTATAAAGATCTCTTGATAGGAGATATTTGTCTTGGATTTCAGATACTGAAAATTAAAAGGATTTTGTGTATGATTCCCTTTTTAGTGGCTGTTAGAAAGTTCAGAGTCAAATTTTCAGGCTACCTCAAGTGTGCGTACATGATTTTATGGCATGTGTTTTACCCACTAATCTCAAAAACAGTTCTTTAAAAATTTATTTATTTAGAAAGAGTGAGAGAGAAAGTGCACGTGTGCAGGTGGGAGGGAGGGACATAGGGAGAAGGAGGGAGAGAGTCCCAAGCAGGCTCTACGCTCAGCGGTGAGCCCGGTGCCAGGCTGCATCTGGGCCAGGTCATGACCTGAACTGAAACCAACAGTCCCATGCTTAACTGACTAAGCCACCCAGGCACCACCAGTAGCTTTCTTTTTATCTTCTTATCATTATGTTTCTATAAACTTAGTCTCTACTTGTTACATTTTTCATTATATATATTTTTGGACTTTAAATCCTTTGGAACTAGAGTCAGTACAAATAAAGAAATAACACAGAACTAATTACTTTTTTTCGTTGTTTGTTTAGAACCAGTTAAAATGTGCACAGGGTGTAACCTCAGTGGCAGGAGGTGACTCCATTCCTGGCAGTGGGTGGGACCTTGAACAGCTTGGCACAGAGCAGACTGGGACCCTCACAAAAAGGGACAGGAGTAGGAGCACAATAAAATGACAGGTGTGCAACATGGGGGCTTAAGTGGGTAGAAGAAGAATCAATGAAACAAGATGGGATTGGGAGGGAGACAAACCATAAGTGACTCTTAATCTCACAAAACAAACTGAGGGTTGCTGGGGGGAGGGGGGTTGGGAGAAGGGGGTGGGATTATGGACATTGGGGAGGGTATGTGCTTTGGTGAGTGCTGTGAAGTGTGTAAACCTGGCGGTTCACAGACCTGTACCCCTGGGGATAAAAATATATGTTTATAAAAAATAAAAAATTTAAAAAAAAATGACAGGTGTGGGTGAGAGCAGAGAGCATAAGAGCGACCCTTCCTCCTCAGTAAAAAACAAAAACAAAAGCAAACAAAAAAACCCAACCTTCTAGAAATAAGTGGAGTCCGGGCTTTCTATCATGGCAGATGGGAGGAGTCAGGGGTAGACACATACTCGCTGTTTGCACAGAATTATTTATTTATTTTAAAGATTTTATTTATTTATTTGTCAAAGAGAGAGAGAGCGAGAGAGAGAGAGCGCACAAGCTAGGAGAGCAGCAGATGGAGAGAGGAGCAGGTTCCCCTTTGAGCAGGGAGCTCGACAGGGGTCTCGATCCCAGGACCCTGAGATCATGACCTGTTCAGAAGGCAGACCCTCAACCGACTGTGCCACCCATGTGTCCTTGCACAAATTTATTTTAAACCCCAAACTGAGCTGGCCCAAGGGGGAAAAAAGTGAGGTTGCCAATGAAGTAATTCACGATGAACTTTGAGGGAAATCCAGTCTGCTACAGAGACTGAAATGCCATAATTTGAACTTATCCCTGAGAATTAAACTCTTGTATTTTCGGGTGATCTTTGTCAAAGATCAGGTGGGTCTGAGGTAACAGAGATTTGCTATGGGAATCAGTACAGGCGAACCGGCCCATCAGACTGTTTCATGTCCAAGAGGGGCCATGACAGAATATGTAGAGGAAAGCGTGCCTCTTTCCCCATGTGGGACATGGGCCAATGCAGGGGAGGGGGAGACAGCCTGGCACTGGAGGAGAGAAGATGTCTCATGAGAACAGAACAGAATTTTTACCATCTGGTTTAAAAACCTAGACCTGAGGAGACTGGAAGTTGTATGCCACGGAAGGTCGTCCTCAATTTTGTCGGGGG